>NC_046666.1:73305938-73344441 GCF_010883055.1 Belonocnema kinseyi | reverse complement strand
ACGCCAATTAGCACAAATGGTAAGTTCCGACAGTGCCTACAAGTGTGCCTACTGGCCGCTAAATGGCAATACCGGTTTCATATGTATACACCTGGTACTGCTTTGCTCTTTCATTCAAAATCAGACCTACTTCTTGTTTATCATGTGATTCACAGTCTACTCCTGACCATATTTCAAATCCGCCTTTCAACACGCCGTTTTTTATGTCTTTGGTTTCGCATCCCTTTTTCTTGTGTAGTTTCTTCACGTCCATAGTTTCACGTAATTCTTTTACCTTGAGATCATTTACTTCCCTAGCATTCCAAACACCCAGTCTCCATTCGTCGCCTGAAACATGAGCTTTAGATTTTCCGTGTGCATGCCTTTTGTCATTAAAAGTTCCAGTCCTTTCCGAGGCTATTTTGTAGTTTGTATTACCCACCAAAAATTTCAGTTAATAAGGGAGGGTTGGGTGAGGGGTAGGTAGAACTGGAACCGAGAGAGTCGTCTTGGGTTTGTGTTTTTGTTTTCATGCTGAGGTCACCATCCTTCAGCAGCGTTGTGATATATGGAAGTTAGTATCCGGCCGTCTTCTCAGACCGTAACTCAGGCCTACATCTTTGAATTTACAATAAAAAGAGAGCCCCCCCCCGCCGGTTCAAAATCTCAGCGTTATTTTTAGTTTGTAGATTTAAAATTTCTTTTTTTTTTATCGTAAAATTATAATGAATTGCTATGAATTACTTATCTTTAAGTACGTTTCCGGATTTCCTAGTAACTGCATATCGAAGCAAAATTTTAAGAAAGTGCATATACACAAAATTTAAAATTTTCTATTTGGCTTTTCCCCTAACCGAGTATATGTGACCGGCCTCTTTTAGAGTTACCACAAAACTGTTACAAAAAACACAAGAGAATGTAAGGGTTGATTTACAACTACGTCATATCCGACAGTCGTTAAAATCATCTTGTTTAAAATCCTCCCAAAACCATTGAAACTTTTTAAAAAAAATATACACTGTCTAAGGACCTTAATATATATATATCTTTTGTGTGTGTGTTTATTTTAGGCTTACATCTTCGAATTTACAATAAAAAGAGAGTTACCAACCCCCCCCCCCCCCCCCCCCCCCCCCCCCCCCGGGTGAAAATCTCAGCGTTATTTTTAGTTTGTAGGTATAAAATTTCTTTTTTTTTGTCGTAAAATTATACTGAATTGCTATGAATTACTTATCTTCAAGTACGTTTCCGGATTTCCTAGTAACTGCATATCGAAGCAAAATTTTATGAAAGTGCATATACACAAAATTAAAACTTTTCTATTTGGCTTTTCCCCTAACCGAGTATAAGTGACCGGCCTCTTTTAGAGTAACCACGAAACTGTTACAGAAAATACAAGAGAATGTAAGGGTCGACTTACAACTACGTAAAGAAAATGTCAACCAACTAAAACAAATTAATTTTCAACCAAACATTTGCATTTTTAATCAAAAGAACTAATTTTCTACCGAAAAAAAAGAATTTTCAAACGAAAAAGATGAATGTTGACAAAATTGTCGAATGTTGAAGAAAATAATTCAATTTTGAGCCAAATAATACAATTTTGGACAAAAAAAAATTATTAACAACAAATTTCATTGTAATTGAAAACAGTCCATTAAGCTTCAATCAGATGGTTACATTTTTTTAACAATTAAGGCTCTCGAATTGAAACCGTTTAACTTTCAACGTTAAAATCTCTAAATTGTTAAATTTTTAAAGCTACTTTCAGTTATAAAAATAAATGATTTAGTTATATTTACAGTTGATCAACTAAAAACGTTTTTTCTCCAAAATTAAAAAATCAAAACGCTTTTAATGGACAATTTGGAAAGTAAAAGATTTTAGAATTACGAATTGTGAGCTGAATTTCAAGTGATTTGATAATTTTTCTTCTACAAATTTGTAAAATTCTCGGTCAAAAAAAAAATAACTGTCATTTCCTGATTTCTCCCGATCTAACAAAAAGAAAATTCCCGGTTTCCCGTTCCAGCGGTCTCCTTGTTTATGTAAATTTTCATTTTTTTTTTTTTTAATTAAATTTTTGTATTAGACATTAAAAGTTTGAAACCTCATTTGGATTTGATTGCAGAAAAATCCGCAAGTACATTTTAAAATAAAAATTGTTAAAATATTTATTTTTTTCTTGCAAACCCAGAAAGAACTCATGCTTTTTACCAAAAAGGGGTTCTTGCATTAATGAAATTGTGTTCCAATTCTCAAGTTCTTAGAGTAAATGGTTTTTCTTAGATATCTCCGTTCAACTCATAGAAGACTTACGTAACATTTTAGTTTGGACGGCAGCTACGTTTGTATAGTGTCATAGTTTAATGAACACGCGCTTGTAAATTTGGTCAATTCGAGCGAAAGGCGTAAACACTTGCATTATAACTACGTAGACGTCTTTCTTCCGGAGGCATGTTTTTCACTCTATGAAGGATTTATGCGGAAAAGCACTGTAGAAAAAGATATACTTTTTTAATTACCTTTGGAATAAAAGTATATGTCTTATAAGTAAAAAATTTGAAGTATATCGTGGTTACCTTTGAATAAAATCTCAAGAATAACGCAGCGGTAAAGGTGTTAGATAGCCAAAGATGTAATAGCAAGAAAAGGTAATGGAAATTCCTCGCAAGATGTACTTAACTTTTATTATGATTTTGTTTTCTGTAATGACTGAATAGAAAGCAATTGGATCATATAGCGATGTTCCTGCAAAAAATAATGAAAGGATTTTTTAAGATAGAAATACATCGAAATTATCTTATTTTTTAGACCAATGATTCAAATATATAAAAACTACCACTTATTACTCATTTGGGAAAAGCTACAGCTTGCTTCTTTATCTGCTCTTCGCTAGCAAAATCCTGAAAATAAAAATGTAGATTTTATTAGAATTTTCAAAAAATAGATCTTTTAAAATTCAGAGGAATAAAAATGGTAATATTTCTAATTAAAAGCATTCAAACTTAAATAATTTAAAAGTGAATACTTTAAAATTTCAGTAAATATAAATTCAAATCGATTAAAGCTTGGCAATTTAAAATTTAAAACTAATTTAAATATTTCGAAGTGAAAGCTTCTGAATTTTTATAAAATTAAAAAGAATTTCTTTTGTAATATTCAAAACAGGAAGTATTTTAAAATCCATGAGAACAAACTTCTTTTAAATATTTAAATCCTTCAAGATTTTGTTGCGTCCTTCATATCACCCGAAATTGTTGTAATCCATCAAAAATAAAATACAAGCCTGCGAAGAGCTGTTTGAAAAACTCTTAATTTCATAATTTTAATATTTTCATGAATGCTAAGATTTTTTACTTATCTTATTTAAGTTACATACCGTTAAATTTAAAACAGTGCTATTTTTTCTCTCTCTCAAACGCTTATTATTTTAAAAGGTCTGAGTACTAAAACCAGTATATATTCAACCAAATTGAGCTACAAAGAAAACTAAAGTAGATATTTATATAAAAAAATACCATTCTTTGCTTTTATTTTGGCCACAAAGAAAAACTTCCGCGTCCCCATTTACAAAATAGTAAGAGACAGAGGTTTGTTTAAATTTTCATAAATTTTTACATTAATTAAATATTTTGTGGAACCTAAATTTAAAGAAAAATATATTTAAGTTCTACTAAAAACTACGCTTAAATTTGCCGAACTGTCAAAATTTGGTTCTTGGTAGTGTTTCAAAATTATTTAGATTCTAGAACTTATTAAATTTATGTTCAATCAAAAAATTTAATTAAAATCACTTGTTAAAATTATCCCTCTTAGAAAAGAATGATTCGAGTTGATTGCGAGCGATTGAAAATTATATCCAATCATTACTGACGGTGTTACTTAATCGGATCTGACCGATTCAAAACGATCGAGGTCGGCTATCGTTCTCAATCGGGACAACACAATTAATTTAATACTAAACAGTTCCTTTAAGAATAAAATAGATGAACCTTCTAGTACGAGAAACGAGTTTTTCATTTTAAAAAATTTCAATACAAAAATACTAATTTTTTCGAAAACAGTTGAATTTCTGACCAGAAAAACAAACTTTTTAATCAAGAACGATAAATTTTCTACAAAAAAGGATTAATTTTCTACCATAAAAGATGAATTTTTAACCCAAAGGATAAATATGTAACAATATTTTTAAATTTTCGACGAAAAATGATGACTTTATTAAAAAGTCAATTTTTGCAAAAAACATTAGATTTTAAACAAAATAATTAAATTTATAATCAAACATTTGAATTTTCAGCATGAAAATATTCATTTTTAATCAAAGGGGCGAATTTCCAAACAAAAATTAATTTTTTATCAAATATGTTAATTTTGAATTTTTAACAAACTAGATAAATTTCTTACCCAAAAAGACGACTTGTTAACAAAATACCTAAATTTTACACCGCCTAGGTGAATTTTCATAAAGGAAAAAAATGTTGACAACAAAAATTAATTGTCAACAAAGTTTTTAATTTTTTAACAAAGAGATGAATTTTTGACCAAGAAGATTAATTTGATAATTAAAATGAATTTCGAACGAAAAATATAAATTTTAAACAAAAGTATTTAATTTTGAAGCCAAAGAGACGAATTTTCTACAAAAAAGTTGAAATTTGGATCCAAAAATATTTTTAAGTCAAAAAGATACATTTTCTTCAAAAATATATAATTTTTTACATAAATGTTCATTTAAAATTGAATTTTCAACTATAATTATGAATAATTAATAAAAAAATAAGAATTTTTTTCACAAAATTGTTCTTCTCTAATATAAATAATGGACTTTTCAACCAAAAGATATGATTACGCAACGAAACATGTAACAGTTCATATTTCCACCTTCCGATTACATTTTTAACCAATAAGAATAATTTTTAACTAAGAAGATTACATTTAGACCAAGAAAGGTAAATTTTTAACAAAATAAATTAATTCTTAAACACAAAGTTCAACTTTCTACTAAAAAATTTAATTTGTTATTTTCAACTAAGTATAAAATGAATTTTTATCAAAATAATTAAATTTTTAACCAACGAGACAAACCTTTAACTCAAAAAAAAAATTTAACAAAGAAAATAATAGCAGTCTTTTAAATAAAACCAGGTCACTTATTCTTTCAGGACTACACCACTGCTGAAAAGAACTGCATACACAAATTTTTGTACTAACGTGCTAAATGTTCTTAAAATTGAATAATATTGTTATATTTTCATTTTTATTCGGTATGAACATACGTACGTTCAACGAATTTCCTTTTTTTATATTTTCCGTTTCGGATGATGATGTCGCAGATCCCAGATATTTTGAGTTGACATTACGGGTCCGAAAACTGTCAATTAGCTGTTACAGTTCTGCTACAATTGCTATAAATTAACGCAACACATAAATTGAGTGCCTTACTTTGTGAGATAAGAGCCGAAAGAAATAACAGAAAATTATTACAATTTTCAACAGAATTCACGTAAGATTAGCTAACTATACACACAATAACAAGAAAGATTTGGAAAGAAAATAAAAAGCTATATTAAATGTATAATTAACTGATTCTTGCGAAAATAAATTAATTTTCACATTATTAACTAATGTTTATTCTTTATTAGTCAAGTAAGAACGATATTTCTGCCTGCTTTTGAAAATCATATTGAACTTTTTTAAAACTTTATATTATAACTTTTGGACAAGATGACGTAAATCTCTTCAGTTTTCGAAACACGACAAAATTTAATCTCTCTGTGGTTTACGCTATTCATCATAAAATATTTAATTCATTTTAAGATTGTATGAATCAAAAAATTAATTATCGGCGCAGCTGTTAAAGCGTAAGCTGTTTACTACCCAGTGGGCACAAAGTTTGGCGACGTCTTTACGACATCGTTACGACAACTTTACGACATTCTATGTCCATGTCCTTAAGGTGTCTTTACGATATCGTAAATGAGTCGCATGATCTGACCATGTCTTTACGATATCGCTAAGACACCGAAACACTTTTTCAGATTTAGAAATATTTGGAAACTTTTTGGAGTAGGCGTTGCTTCTAATCTTCCAAGTGCCTCTCAGGTTTCCACTAAACTATTGCACATGAAAGAACATGTTTGTCAAGGCACCGACAGTTCTCAAAAAAGCATTAAATTGCAATCCCATTGCACTAGCTGCCGAGCGCACTGACAATACTATTCTTTACTTATAAGAAATTAACGATAATAAACAGCGGATACTCCGCATTCGTTTTCAGTATATTTCGAGGTTAGGCTTCCGATTAAAGGGATTAAAGGTAACCCTATTGCGAACGATTCAAACGTTTGTCCCGATTGAAAATGATTAAGAATAATATACAATTTCTGTCCCGATTTACATCGATTAAGAACGATTCAATCTTTAATCAATCCCAAACATGTCCAATAATTTTTTTTTCTAGTAGCGATAATACTTGTTTGAATTTTGGTCTGATCAGACAATAATTGTTATAATATGTATAAAATAATGACAAACGTTATATAAAATTAAAAAATATTTAATTTGTATAGATTCAGCGAATAAGGATTTCACCTTTACAATTGTATTTTCAAATATCTTATATTTTTAAAGGAAATGGGTAATTGTTCTAAAATAGGGGATTTTGGAGCAGGCGAAACTCAGGGCAATAGGAGAAAGACTAGGCAACCTGTAAACTATTTAAAAAAATGTTTAATTTTGAGGTTATGTGTATTTTAATAAAATTTAATTTTTAATTATGAGGTTACATGTATTTTTCAATTTTAAATTCTACTAAATCTTGAAAGACGTTTACATCTTCTTAGTTTGCATAGAATTAATTTAGTAGAAAATGGGTTTATAGTTATATATAGAGAAGTGTTTTATGAATTAATACATTCATATATATACAAATATACATTATTTAAATATTTTACTCACCACATAACGAAGATTTTATTTAGAAAGCTCAACTCGTCCTTCATGGAGCGTTGGATTATTATAATTCATATTCGTACATCTTGAAAAAAGAGAAGAAAAATCAGAATATGAACACAAACTATAAAAGACATCTATAATTTTTTATTATTAAAACACTAAAATATAGGATTCCGTGTCGGAGACCGAGTAAATCAGTAAAAATAAGGCAATCACTAAAAAAAACTTCAAGAAAAACTAGTAGTCTAAAATTGTTTGCAACTTACCAAAACAAGTGTTTGCCATATACAGGATGTCCCACCACCTGTGGAACAACGGGCAATGGTGGATGGAAAAAAATAGGCCAAAAATTCAAATACAAGAAGGTTGTGCTGTCATTTTTTTAGAAGCTACAGAGCAACAAAGTTCTGTGTAGGTGTGATGCCGCACGTAGTGTGAGTGCCGCGTTCGCTGGGACGCCGCGCCGCCAACTTCCATGGCTCTAACCGGCACTCACACTATGCATGGCGTCACACCTACAAGGAACTTTGTTACTCTGTAGTTTCTAAACAAATGACCGCACAACATTCTTTTATTTGAATTTTTGTCTTATTTTTTTTCTATCCACCATTGTCCGTTGTCCCACAGGATGTGGGACAACCTGTAGTGCCATATCTTTTTTACATCTGGGAACTTTTGGCGAAACTGACATCCTCTTGTATGTCACGAAAAAAACACTGTATACAGTTATAAACTCCCAGTAAAGATGTTATGAACACACTTATTATAAATTACACTGACGATAAAATATTATAAACATGCAAGGAGATACGACGCATCGTAAAAGATTAGGTTATGTGGTAGATGCGGAAGTGGAGACGTCGGAGACTTTACCCGCGATTTTTCCAGCTTTTGCGCAAACATTGTGCGCATATGCTGTTCCTCGTATACTTAGATTAATATACGCCTATTTTAATACTGCAACATATGAGTGTTTACATAATTTTTTATAAAAGTGAATATTTCTAGTCTTTACCCACCCGGTAAGGAGCGTAGAATAGAGAAAAATTAATATTTTCAGATTTCAGCGCAAAAGTGAAGATTATTCTATTATTTTGAATGAGCGATTTTTCCATCTGTCTAAAATGCCACCATAAGAATATGATACCTCCGAAACTTGTTAACTTCTATTTCCATAGCGACCGCCATACGGGTTTATATTCACCCAAGGAGAACGTGTTTTTAATATATTTAATTCCTTCTAATTAGTTCACAAAATATGTGTAATAAGTTGTTTTAATTCCTTCATGCGAAATATAAGTTCTGAAATTTTAATTCTAACCAATTCAACTCTGCCTCTCTAGAGATAAAATTATTTAAATTCAAAAATTTGACTAGATTTCTTTAGTGCATTTTTTAATATGTTTAAATAAATTATTAAAATATAAAATTGAATATTTTTCGAATTTGTAAGTTTCTGAATTCAACGCTTATTACCGAGCAGATCCAAGGTTAAAAAGGAGAGGAGCAAGTATGGAATCCTAAAGAACTCCACATCCCACGCTGTTAAAAGTAATACGAGGGGCTATTCACTATCGTATTGAACGTATTAAATCATGTTTAAGTTGTGCTCGTAGTAATGCTGCTTAGAGTGTAGACCAGCGATTCCCAAACTTTTTATGCACATTCTGGGGAGTGGCAGGGGCCCCACCCTCACATTTTTTCACAATACTGGAACCCAAGAGAGACACTGGACGCTAGTCGTTCGTGCTCGGTTGCTTGCTTCGCTGACCTTTTCGTTGTTAGAGAATTAGAGCCGGTTGAGAAAAATGAAAAGTTGGTTAAATATTAATCAATAGAATTTTAATAAGTTCCGTTAGATTTGTTAGATTATCAAATAAACGTTAAAAAAAGGTAGAAGAAGATCGGATAATAACTTCAAGAGTTATCGCACTTTTGTTGCATTCACAAGATTTGTAAATATTTCATTTATTATTTCGGATATTAACCGATTTTCAAAAACTTTGTTTTCATTTTCTTTAAATTATATTGCGAAATTCATTCAGCCAATTAAAATTTAATTGAGCTAAGTCTTTATAATTTCAGTTATTGCAAGTTCATAACAATGAAAGGGTCATTCGAAAGGGAGCCTGCCTAGCTGCCGGGTCCGGGGTGGCATCCCCCTGCCGGCGGCAGCCTCATCGGCCGGCGACACTAGTTTGGGAATCGCTGCTGTAGACTGTAGTGTTCAAAATCAATTCAATGGGCGTATATAACGCCAGTTAAGAAAGAATCAGTGCAGCACAGTGCTGCAGATAACATAAAAGAACGCGAATAGCGTTGACAGCGACAACGCTGCAGTCAGTGCGAACAAGATCGCTTAGTTCTGTTCGAATGAAGTAGAGTTCGGATGATGACGTCCTTTTTCGTCATCTTTAGGACATTGGACGTCTTAGAGACGTTGATTGGCCTGACGTAGGACGTCCTAGGAAAGTTCCAAGGACATTCTAGCGATTTGCATGGTTTTGTGCCCACTGGGTATCACGTGATCATTGGGAACGGGTGACGTTATGTTTGCTATTTTTTCAGAGTCCTGAATTTCGAAATCAAACCCTTTATTACGCATTGTTAATTACAATTATGTTGTGGAGAATTTTGTTCCAAATTAGAAGAGTACAAATGAACTGGAAATTTATTTGAACTAGTGACTATTTTGCAGTTACCATAGCATCTGAATTTGACGGATCAGATTAATATTTACTTAATTCTTCGAAAATTTCCGCGAAATTCAAACACAAAGCCTTAACTGCACTAGATCTAACAGATAACCTCGTATCACATATTTTTCGAAGTTAATTTTAATTTTGTATCAAACGTTTCCATCGGGACGTTGAACTGGAGAAAAAAAGTGTACAATAATTATGTAATATCAACAAATGTTACCTGGGGTAACAGAAGCCGCGTTATTTCTGACCCAATTTAAGCTGTGAGTTTCACAAGGAATTTACGTAGCGTATTTGTTTAATTTCAAAATTCGACTTTGCACTCCTTTATATTTCCAGGCATGTTTGATCCATTATAAATGTCGTATACACAGCTTCGGAGACTCTCACGGAGGGGATGTTCTCTTATTGAAGCTTCCGGTAAATAAAAAAATTACCACTAGGAGGCGTAGTAGTAGAGTACTGGCGGTTTAATTTGAAATTTGAATGCGATAAAATCAATGTTTTTAACATTTCGGTTTAGCACCATTTCTTAAACGCGGATGTTTCAAGGAGCACGATATACAATTCGCATTTCTTGGCCATATTTGACGCACTCTCTAATAATGTTCTCACCGTGTAAATGCATTTCGTATACACGTGCTGTGGATCGGGCAACAGTAACACCGGGCACACAAGATTCCCATTCCCTTCAGGTTATAGGATCACTGGGCGCTTTGAACGTAGATCCTTTTCTTTAAATTTGTTACTGTTTCCTTCGCATTTCGGTACTGAACACGCACACGTCATTTTCCTACAGATTGCATATCTGGAGTGGACTGCATCAATATTTTTGCTCAGTGTCACTTCGACTTTGAGGTTAGAAAACGTGTTTAAATTTAAAAATTGTTTACTACTCTACTAGTACGCTATTTCGCGTGGTGGCAGGTTCAATGAAATTTTTGGCGTACATAAGGGAACATCCACCACCACGAGAACCCCCGGGCGTGTGTATATGACCGTGTCCATTATCGTTTTTTCGTGAGATTCTTTAAAACCCATAAAGCTCTCCTTGACAGTTACTTTTTTGTTTTTGAAACCTTATTGCCTTATAATCCAATGATTTCATTTTGAATTTTTGGCTAAAAATAAGATACGGAACTTTTATCTGACTATTAATACTATTTTTTAAAATTGCATTATAATGACTAGAAAATTCAATTTTAAATTCAAGAAAATACCTGCTTGAGGATTTCCAATTTGTTCGTTTCAACCACTAAGTGCAAGATTATTCAATGCACAAAATAAAATAGCATCAAAAATTACTGTTAAATCTTCACGCCACTTCTTTTTTTCTACTTCAAATTGACTAGTAACGTAATCATCAATTAACGCTTTATCTTTAATATTTTTCTCAAAAAGCTAAGTGACACTTATTAAAATCAAATAAATTTTCTTTTGATACAAAAATATTTGTATGTTCAATCAAAAGAGCCTAGTCAAAAAAATGATTTTTTTTAAATTTAATAAGAATTTTTTCTGGATATAGGTTGATACCCGGTAGGTTGCTCCGATTGGTTACACAGCAGTAGACGCTGTCTGCCGTACAGCAGCTCTGCATCCGGCTGACTATATTTTTTATTTTCTTAAGGAAGTACCCTTGGTATGTAGAAAGTCTGTTAGAGAACGCTTCGACTTGTTATTGACTCATGCGGTCACAGTCATAAGTCTGGCAACGTTGCGTGTGAGCACATGTGTTATTCGAAATTCAAGCCTAAACTATAGCACGCGGAATGGATACGACATTGCCATGCCTTCAGTTCACTGACGCAGGCATACATTTATGGTATAAATAATTAATTTTCTACTCTTATAGACTAAGTACTACTTTTTGAAGCAGATATGGATTTCGGATAGCGTTCTATATATGTCAGAATTATTTCAGAATTTTGTCATTCTTCAATCTTCTTATACTACAAAAAGTACGTTTTCTCATAAGACCACATATTATTTTCAATCATTGATTCCTCGACTATGAAGCTCTAAAAGGTCCCAAAATTTTAACCTGAGCTTCAGTGCATTTTAATACAACTGTCATCCAAATATCAAACGATTCTTATTTGTAATTCTATTACCGAGGGTACTCCCTTAAGAGGTGCACGAGGCATTAACTCAAAGTGATGTATATAATTTGAAAGGGGAATATAAGTGTAAAATTTGTACACGCTTGAATATGTAATTGTTTATTACAATTAGATATTTGGTGTTTCTAATTTTATCTTTCCTTTGACATTTAGTTCATCATTCTTTTATTACTAAGAACATTTTTATATAATTCTATTTGTGAAAGCTATAGCTAATTATTATTTTAGAAGCGTATAAATTGTTTTCTTTTGATAAATTTAACTTGTGCAAAAACTTATATTTTGATTATACTTCCACCAGTCGTATTTATTGTAGAGAATATTTTTTGGACAAAGCAGAAGATCATTTTGCAACGGATCCCAAAGAGATCAATCTTCATCCAGAGGTAGTCGCTAGGTGGCAATATTAGATCAAGCCTGGTCTCGATAGTGACAGTAAAAAGAACTTGCTTAAGAAATACATGAGAAAGGGGAAATTGTTTTCTGGATCCCCCATAGCTGAATCCTGAAATAAAGTTGTGACTGTGCTAAGAGTGGTAGCGCTGAAAAGAGATGATCATTTTCAGGATACGTAACGCCAGCAGGTTCTGCATTCTCTGTTTTGGGTAGGGCGATATCAAGTTTTTTAGAAAAGGTGGAACTGAAAACTCTAAATCTTTTAGAACTTTTATCAGATGCGAGTAAATTTCTGACAGTCTTATATCACAATCAAAATATCATTAGTTCGATCAAGGCACTTCTGAATAAATCTGAAAGTGACTTTTCTCTTCGGACAAAAACTGAGCGAAAAAATGAAGGACGTAAAAGATATGGAGCCGCTAGTTCTTTATATGCGAAGGGCTCGTCGGAAAAATTTTGCGAGACGTCGTATATGAATCGGCCAATGAATCGTTTTTACAGGAAGTAAAAGTAGGAACGGCTGATGGATTGAAATATTTTGTGAGGAACTGGGGAAAAATTACTGATAATAAAATAGTTTTAACTTGTGGAAAAGGATTAATATTCCGTTTAATCGAAAACCAATTTAATCCTTTACACCATTTATTCAAAATTGGCAGCAGACAGAAGCTGTGACTTGGAATTTGGATATTACTAAATGTAGGAATTTGTGTTGAAAATAGTTCATTCAAAATATAAAAGAATACATTAATGGATTAACGTCGTTTTAGTTTCAGACTCCCGCTTAGACTGTCTTCATTCGCAAATCGCTTCGTTTACGCTCTCTCACAGTTTATAAGTCAAGTCCTGGGAAACACAAAAACATTTTTTAAATCTCAACTCTACAATCGACCATTCTGAATTATCATACGCCTCGTATGACCCACACTACAATTATTACACTCACTCTCTCCATGGTTTCATATATAGTACTCCGTACAGGCACTTGTACTTTTAGGCCCTTCAATTAATCCTACGCTTTTTAAATTATAAGTATCATTAAATTTCGCGCGATCAACTATACAGGGACCGTAAAATTTGAATCTCATTTTTCGGCCAGATCCTAATTGAGTGCGTTTGATCGCGACTCAATCTCCTTTCTTATATTGAGTAGCTTTCGGCAGCCTTAGATTGTAATTGTGAAGGTTTTCTTCATGGACCTTCATGATTTGTTCCTTTGCCTTCTTTCGGAGATCTTCCCGACTTTTTTCAAATCCCGTGTGAATTTCCTCTTCCAGAAGTTGTTTTAACATTAAATCACCTTCTGTTTTCATCTGGACTCCAAAGAGAAGTTCAAAGGGGGTCATGCCAATACTTCTCTGGAACATTGAGTTCAATACCAGCTGAAACGTTCTATATGACGATACCACTTAGATGGATCGTCTATTGATAGTTTCGTCAACACTGGAATTATAGTCCTGTTCATCCTTTCCCCTTGACCACTTGCCCGTGGCAGTCCTATCGTTACGGTTAGGTGTTTAATTCCTTGCTCCTCAAAATAAGAATTAAACTCTTCTTAGCAAAAATGACCTTTTGACCCTCCAGTTTTTAGAGCACTTCTTTCGCTCCCGTCGATTTTGTTGGGTACAACCGAATCGTAAATCCATCGATGACAGCTAAAACATGATGATACTGTTTACTTATAGTCTCTAAAGGTTCTCGGTGGTCAATATGATACGTATCTAGTGGTGTGCTATCCTTTGTTAAAGGGCGCAGATAACCCTCCTGTTTCCCTTGTTTCTTGTTTCACAGGATACACTTTACACAGTTAGACATAACCTTTTCTATTTTTCGTTTGAGATTTGGAGTATGATATTCCTGCTTGATAAGCTCTTCGATTCTCTTGGTAGCAAAGTGACCTCGTTCACGAGCAGTTCGGATTATCTCACTCTGCATCGAATCCGGAACAACAAGCACATATCAGCCTTCCTGCTGGGAATACAGTAGACTATTCTGGACAAAATAGTTTTGGTAGGGCTTCTCCTCCAGGATCTCTAAAATCAAGCGAACTTCCTTGTCCTCATCTTAAGCTCTTTTTATCCGTGGAACAGCGTCCTGTATTATGGCACACATGACCGGATAACGACTTAGGGCATCCACATGTTTTATCCTGTTGCCCGGCCGATGCTCGATTTTGTATTTGAACGTTTCTAATTACATAGCCCATCCTGCTATTTTATAAGAAATATTCTTTTTATCTATTGTTCTCTGGAATGCCTGGCAATCTGTAATTATTTTAAACTCTATGCCTAGAAAATGCGTATGGAGCTCAGTTTCGTACGTCGGATTATAAATCAATAAAACTCGTTCTTTTGACAGAATGTTTTTTAATTTTTGGAAAGCCTTCGACTCTTCTTCTCCAAAATGAAACGGTTTATTCTTCTGCAACAGATCTGTCAAAGATTTGGATATTAACGCATAGTCTTTGATTTACTTACGGAAATAACCAGTGAGCCCAAAAAAATTCTGAATGTCCTTGACGCACTTCGGCTCTGGGAACTTCTGGACAGCCTTAATTTTCTCCGGTGATGGGTAAAGTTTTCCTTCCTTCACGATATGTCCAAGGAACTCTATCTGGTCCTGCATAATTTGAGCTTTCTTTTTGTTTATCTCCAATCCATATGCAGTAGCGACCTCCAAAACCTTCTATAATTGCATCAAACCATTCTCTTCATCACGAGTTAGAATCACTAGATCGTCTACGAACAGAAACATTGTTCCCTCTCTGATTAAATCGCGAAATATCGTTCTCAAATACCTTTGAAAACAGCTGGACAGTTGCTCAACCCGAAATGCATCTTTTTGAATTGATATTGACCGTTTGGGGTCACAAACGCCGTATATTTTCTGCTTTCTTTCTCGACAGGTACATGGTGGAACCCATTTTTCAAAATCAATAACACTGAATATCCGCACACATTAAAGTTGTTTCAACACGTCATCGACAAGTGGTAAGGGAAATCTATCCCGCTCAATTTTCTGTTTCATCTTTCTATAATCAACAAACACTCGCGGACTACCATCTTTTCTTTTTCCAACTACCAAGTGACTGTCATACTCCGACGAGCATGGTTCAATCTCATCATTTTCTAACCAAATATTTATTTGATTGTCAACAATTTCACGTTCCCATGGCGCTAAGCGAGTCTGCCTATTAAAAACAGGTTCAGTATCTTTAAGAATTATTTTTAACTCTATATCAGTCGACTTAATTTTCTTCGGTTCATGGCTTTCGAATAAATTCTCAACTTCACTTCGAATCTTAGGATCTTTCAAGTGACTAACCCCATTATGACTCATACCTATGAAAGAAATTTCGGTTAAACGCAACTTTGGTTCTCCGATCTGCTTATTCACGTTTTCCTGAATAAAAGTTACCATACTCCCTAAATCAACAAAACCCTCAATCGCAGAATTTCCAATCTCATATTTTTTATGAAACTTCGAATTCATATCTATATTCACCTTTGATAAATTTAGATTTACTGACTTCTTATTATCACTAGGCTTACCGGCTTTATCTTCGGTACATTCATTGGCGATGTGCCCAAATTTGTTACAAGTGAAGCACTTCCTACCTAAGCTTTCTGACTTACAGTCCGTAGATTCGTGTCTCTTTTGTACCACAATTAAAGCACCGCACACTTCCGGTATTCGTATTAGAACCCTTCTTCTGATCACCTTTCGCTTCTGTCTTCCCTGATGAATTATTTCCTTTGCTGTTGTTCTTATTTCGTTCTTGATTCATTTTTCGTATATCTTCGTACGTCCTCAGCTTATCCTTGAACTCCTTCAAGTTCTTTGCCCGAAAGAGACAAACTTTGTGTCTGCTGTCGTCTTTGATTCCATCGATGATATAATGCATTAGTGCATCTGCTTCAATTTGACTATTTATTTTTGTGTCAAATTCTTCTTGAAGAACTTCTTTTAATTTTTTCCATGTCTTTATTCCTCACTAGCTCTGCATGAACAGCTTGGCTACACCTTTCAATGATTTTTTGGCAAAAATCAGGTCAAAATGCAAAACTGAACGCCGTCCTCCAATCTCTAGATTTGCAGCTGTACCTTGTGCGTCACTTTTATCGCTATTGCGGCTCCTATTCTCTTCGTCGTTTTCAGCACCACTGCCCTCTTCGTCTTCCAGCGCTCCTCTTCGTCTTCGTCCTCTAAGTTTTCCTGTAATGAGTTCAAGTCCATCAACCCATTGCAGATATGTCGTATGACCTCATGTTTCGTGCCGCCGTAATCCAATCCGAGCAGATTACATATCGACGTTAAATCACCATCTACTAATCTTTGCCTCGTGTAGTTCAACTTAGCTATGTGTTCTTCTGAACCATCCTGAAAATTGAAGCCAGTAAATTCACGCAATTTTTGTCTATTTCTTCGATCACCATCTTCTTAGAAAATTAACCTGTAGAGCGCAAGTATTCCTGCTTTTGAAGATGTCTTTATTTTGTTTCAATCGATTCAATTTGACCGAGATTCTCCATTTTTTTAATTTGTTGGTAAAAGCGTCGAATCCTGACTGTGGATGACTTGAGCGATCAATAATAGCGACTATTTTCAGTAACGATCAAATCATTTTCACTTTTCACTATCGGTAAAGCATATGACGTATCGACCCGTACTGCTTTTCTTCCATGCGTCTAAACTGGTTTCAATAATTTTTTCCTGAGCACACATAGATGCACATGATTACACACGTTATCCAGAATTTCACTAAATAAAATTCACCAGAGGCCTTTGAATCACTGTATCCGTCAAAATAAAAAAAAATCACTCGTAATCCGTCGTTTTGAATTTCTCCAGCAATGCTTTGTTTCGCCGTACGACCTTAAACGACAGTTTCTCGGTTCACGACTGCAGAATTTTTCTTATTCCAACGATTCCTGCTATGTTTTTGGGCGAAATTTGCAAGGAAATGAATCGTCGTCTATTCGTCTTTATAATCGAGAAAAGCGTCTCTTTTGTCTGATTTTACGTCATTGCGTTCCCAAATTTCGTCATGAAAAGAACACGAGGCGCGAATCGTTTCGGCGTCGGTTTGCGTCGTTTCGTCTTTTCAGTTTTAAGTCTAATTTCACAGAATAATCGCGTCACGAATACTTCTGTAAGAGAGTCCGCGCTTTTTATCGCGGCCGAGCCCCCAAATTTGTAGGAATTTATGTTGAAAATAGTTTATTATTTATTTATTTAATAGTCAAGTCCCGCGAAATACAAAAAAATTTTTTAAATCGCAACTCTACACTAAATTAGCGAAAATGAAAGCTATAAATCCTTGTATTTCACAAAAAGGTGAATTTCTTTCATCTTATTTTCTTGCCGATCAGCCGGATGGGACTAAACGTTTTATATTTAATTTGAAAAAGCTTAATGAGTTTATATCGCAAACCGCATTTTAAAATTGAGGATCTTAAAAAAACTTCTTAACTTTCAGAAAAAAACTGTTGTATGTGTTTTTTAGATTTGAAAGATTCTTATTTCCTTATACCTATTGACAAAAAATACAGCAAGATTGAAGATTTTGTTTTCAAGGAAGTCCTTATGAATTCACCTGTTTATAGAATGGCCTAAACATTGGTTCGTATGTTTTTACTAAGGTTTTAAAACCCGTAGTCAATTTTTTGAGAAGTAAATGTTTCTTGTCAGTAGTTTAATTGGAAGATTTTATAAGTTTCAGGCAAGTCTTTGGTGGCTTGTTTAGAAAATGTGAAAAGTAGCATTAATTTACTATATTCACTCGGCTTTTTTAATAAATGATAAAAGAAAGTCATTTAGAACCGGAAAAATGTCCACTTTTAGGGTTTTATTTGAACTCAATGACTCTGTCAATAGGACTTGCTACAGAAAATAGTAAAAGTTTTAATTCGTTGACAGATAATTTATGAGAGAAACAAACTTTTACCATTAGAGAATTCCCGCAAATAATAGGCCGTCTTATTGTAAGCAGTCTGGTCGCAGATTAAGGAATGATACATACGAAAAATTTAGAAAGAGCCAAATTTGTAGTACTTTTTCTCGATAATGGAAATTATAATGGGCGTATGGAAATTTTCTGAGTCAATCTTTCCAGATTTGCATAGGTTTTCAAACATTTCCCGAAAAAATTCTGAAAAAGAATCACCTTACGAGTTTTGGAGTAAAAAAGAAAAGTTATTTCACATAAATTCTTTAGAGTTGTTAGCAGTTTTCTGGGCTTTACGGACCTTTGCTGAAGACTTCAACGATTGTAAAATTCTACTTCGCATTGATAATTCTACTGCCGTTGCTTATATAAATAAAATGCGTGGAACTCATTACCCAGATCTTCATAATTTAAGTAGAAAGATTTGGAACTGCTGTGAGAAGCGGAAATTTCGGAATGGGTACCTGAAATACATTTATTCTCCTGCAAATGAAATTCAAAATGTAGATTATATTTCTCTTGGAGAAACGACCCCAAAGCTCTGGCAATTTATGCATTTACGATTTCGTGAATAATAGATTCTTTTACGCTTATCCGTTTTTTTTTATGGTTTTAAGAGTCTTGAAGATGATATCAACAGATCAAGCTTATCGTATCGTAGTCATTCCATGGTGGTCCTCATTGCTGTGAATAGACGAAATGGTTGTTTTCACCGTTAATAAGCCGTAAAAAATAATTGAAAAAAGAAGAGCCGAAGTTACACTAATCACAGCTGCGTATGAAGCAGGTGGATCAATTTTACCAATGCTTATTTTTCCAAGAAAAAAGTTTGAAACTCATTTTATAAGAGTGCATTGGAACAAGAAGTTGACCGAAGATAAGTTTTTTTATACGAAAAGTTTTAAAAAAAAGTTTTTTTAAAGTTTTTTTTTATACTCGTATTTATGCAGCATTTTATAAATCATGTTGAGCCCATCAAAGACGATCCAGTACTTTTTCTACTAGATAATCATTGTTCCCATCTCTCCTTAAAAACCCTGGATTTGACGAAAGATAATGGTGTCTGCATACTTACTTTCCCTCCTAACTGTTCTCATAAACACCAAACATTTGACATCTCTGTATTTGATCCAGCATTTAGAATACTTCAGTATTTATGGCTGCGCAGCGTTTACCTGGAATATCTGAGCCTTCGCGCTAATCGCCTATGCTTAGTTACCCAAAACACATAGGTCGGTGCACTTGTGACTCGCTGTACTTATAGCTACTATACGATGAAGTGCCCTGCGTTACACATGCTTGCACACTTGTTACTTACTTTGCTTGCAGCTACGTATTATATTATTATGGTTATTCGTAAACTAGTGCATGTACATGTATACTCTAGGTACCTGCTTTTTAAATTTGAGTATTTTAGATCACTCTTTCGCAACCTTAAGTGACGTGAATGAATAAAACGCTATTTTAAAAGTATTTCGTCGAGGAAACTGAATGAAAAAGCTTCATTGAATTGAGACGGTGCTCCAAGGTGGAGAATAGATATTTTAGAAGTATCAGACATGTGATTCATGAACTCAAACATCCTCGAGGAAGTTACATATTACAGTATCTTCGGTGACGTCTATTTCTATATGCAGTTCGTGTGATATCATTTTGATCAAGGTAGTATCTTTAGAAATGAAATACTATCATTCTCCTATTGTTTTCACACACGAATGTTATTAATTCGATGAAGTCGGTAAAGTGTAGCCTGAAGGTATGTCATTTACTTTGTATAATATTTATTATTAATTCGTATATATTGATAAGCATACCTACTCACTGAAGGTTGGTAACACTCTGATATCAGGATCATCAGTTTTTTCTTTTAATAATTTTTTCATATTTTACTTCAGGCATTTGGTTTCTTCATTGCTCATGTATCAGTTCTGGGTTGTTTGAATTTATGGTAATCGTGTACCAATTCTTTATCCAGTATTAGGGTATTTATTCTTGCATATCCTCTTGAAATGTTTTGGTAGGTTCTCACTTTCTCCTACATGGGATCTTTTTTTTACTAACACTATCTCGATCATTATAGTCAATTTTGATCTTTTCTTAGTTGATGGTGTATTTATAATTTATATCTCTGTTCCATGTGTTCATTATTACAGCTTCTGGTAGTTCGTCTTCTAAAATACGTCTTCTAAATACTGGTTCTAACTTCAATCCTAGATTTTTTTTGTCTCGAATACATTAATTAGGTTTTTATTGTGTTCCTTTATAGTTCATGAAATGCTCTATGCATCATTCGTCAGACTTGGTTGGTGCATTATTGAGACTAAAGGGCATGCAATTATATTGCAGGTGTTCTCTTGATACTGAGGAAGCTGTATACTCTTTTGATTTCTTGCCCATGGGCATTTGGTGAAACCTTACGCTCATATCAAATGATGAAAAGAATTTTTCCTGTCCCAATTGAAAGATTATGTCATCAATTTAGTAGCAGCGGGTCAAAATCTTTATTGGCATGTCTACAATCTACTGCCGGTTCCAATTTATCTCCTTTTTTAGGAACTACCCATAAGCTGAATTGAAAGGTGAGCCCGTATTTCTAAAACAGTTTCCTTCCCTAGCAGTTCTTTGTAGTGTCCCTTAATGATTTCAGCTAAAAAATAAAATCCTTGTAAAAAAGGTAACAAGTCCAAGAAGATAATTAAAGTGAAACTCTTCTATAGCGCCGATTTTGCGCCGGACGGCGCGGCGGGTAGGAGCAAGCCTGTTTTAGCGTGCTCTGTTTTTGTT
The DNA here is from genome assembly GCF_010883055.1 of Belonocnema kinseyi. NCBI lineage: Eukaryota > Metazoa > Arthropoda > Insecta > Hymenoptera > Cynipidae > Belonocnema > Belonocnema kinseyi. Next base: position 73,323,550 of record NC_046666.1, on the reverse strand, counting down.
TGTTCAGGCCTGAGTGGCAAACATAGACCCCGCGTACCCCGCGCAGCACCTGTTACACCTACCTGCGGCGCGGCGTCAATTCTCAGAAGAGTTATTGAAGGGTTTTACTGTGTTTTTGTAATTACAGGCTAAGTTGCTAGTCAGGATTTCAGGGCGCTAAACCATAGCGTTACAATATATAGCCCACTTTTCTCATATTAGAGAGGGGATAATTTCCCTTTTACATAATATCGTTGATTAGCATTAAATTTCATTCACTGAATAGGAAGGCTACCCAAGTTTCTGCTTCCGATAATGCCGATTCACGCGAATTTCTACCACTTTAATCGGACATTATACAGCCACAACCAATTCAGACAAATCTCGTTTAAATCATTGTTTTTAAATCGAAACGAAATTTTTGTCAGAGTTATCTGAAATATGAGAAACTCAACCGTGAAATGTCGTTTCGAACGTTTCGATGGAAAAAAGTAATAATTAAATGAAATTTACCTTAAAAAAAGTTCCCTGCTTATTAATTTCAAGATCACTTTTTTGAAATAAGGTGCAACAATTTTTTAAACATATTTTGCTAAGAATTAAATTATTTTTCAAGATAAAAATTTCCTAAAATTATTTTCTAAAAGTTCATGGAAAAACAAAACATTTATGAATTAACAAACTTTTCATGCAACGATCTCTTTTTAAGTTAGAGCGATATAAAACGTTGAATTTGCACTAAAATTTACATATTTGCGACTGTATATTTCGGCAAATATTTTCCGACGGAACTAAAACTTTTGTTATTATATAAGTATTAAAAATGGTCATTTTTAACAACTTCGTGTGAAATTTTTTGACCTACTTAACAAAAGCCTTTTTGTACATTGTACAACATAACTTTTACAAAAATTCTTGGGAAAATTACCTTGATTACAAATACTTTGCTTAATTTGGGAAATTTTCAATCGTTTTTTTTCTTGTTAATAACAATTTCTTTAAACAAATACATCAAAGTCTCCCGTTCAGTCACCCCGTTCTTAGCCTTTCTTAGAACTGCTGGCTCCCACACTTTCTCAAGGGAGCAGAACGAAAGTAGTTGCGACATTGTGTATGTATATATACTCCTTTTAGAAACGAGTTAGGCGGCCCTAGGATCATTTCGCTGGCCCCACCATCCACGCAAATTCAACTTTTTGCGACCAAATATTTAGTACAGAATTTGTTCAAATTTGTGCAACCAAAATTAGAATTTGTGCATCACCGGAAGTACCTGATTTCTCAAAAAACACTGACGAGGCCAGCGAAACGTTTCGCTGGCCCCAACATTATCCAAAATCAACTTTATATGGGTGCATTATTTTCATTTTAATTTGTTCAAATTTCTACAACCAACTTCAACACATAAAAACTACTCTCTGTGAGAAACCCACCATGGCGGGGCCAGCGAAACGTTCGGTGGCCCCGACATTATCCAAAATCGACTTTATATGGGTGCATTATTTTCGTTTTAATTTTTTCAAATTTGTAAAACCGGATTCAACCCCTAAAAACTACCCCCTGTGAGAAAAACGACTATGGCGGGGCCAGCGAAACGTTTGATGGCCCCGGCATTATCCAAAATCGACTTTATATGGGTGCATTATTTTCGTCTTAATTTGTTCAAATTTGTGCAACCAACTTCAACCCCTAGAAACTACTCCCTGTTGAACAAACGTCATAAAGATCCAGTGCAACGTACCGCTAGTCCCGACATTATCCAAAATCAACTTTATATGGGTGCATTAGTTTCGTCTTAATTTATTCGAATTTGTGCAACCAAATTCAACCCTGACAACTACTCCTTGTACGGATAAAATCATGGCGGGGCCAGCGAAACGTTTCGCTGGCCCCGCCATGGTGGTTTTCTCACATGGTTTGTTTTTTAGGGTTAGAAATTTGAATAAATTAAGACGGAAATAATGCACCCATATAAAATTGATTTTGGATAATGTCGGGATTAGTGATACGTTGCGCTGGATTCGATATGACATTTCCTCAAAAGGGGTAGTTTCTAAGGGTTACTATTGGTTGCACAAATTTGAACAAATTAAGTCGAAAATAATGCACCCATATAAAGTTGATTTTGGATAATGTCGGGGCCAGCGAAACGTTTCGCTGGTCCCGCCATGGTGGCTTTCTTACAGGGGCTAGTTTTTAGGGTTGAAGTTGGTTGTACAAATTTGAACAAATTAAAACGAAAATAATTCACCCATATAAAGTTGATTTTGGATAATTTCGGGGCCAGCGAAACGTTTCGCTGGTCCCGCCATGGTGGATTCCTCACAGGTGTAGTTTTTAGGGGTTGAAGTCCATTGTAAAAATTTGAACAAATTAAAACGATAATAATGCACCCATATAAAGTTGATTTTGGATAATGTCGGGGTCAGCAAAACGTTTCGCTGGCCCAGCCATGGTGGTTTTCTCACAGGGGGTAGTTTTTAGAGGTTGAAGTTGGTTGTAAAAATTTGAACAAATTAAAACGAAAATAATGCAACCATATAAAGTTGATTTTGGATAATTTCGGGGCCCTGGTGGTTAACTCACATGGGGTAGTTTTGAGGGGTTGAAGTTGGTTGTACAAATTTGAACAAATTAAAACGAAAATAATTCACCCATATAAACTTGATTCTGGATAATGTCAGGGCCAGCGAAACGTTTCACTGGCCCCGCCAGTGTTTTTCTGAGAAATAACGTACTTCCGGTGATGCACAAATTCTAATTTTTTTTGTACAAATTTGAACAAATTCTGCACTAAATATTTGGCCAAAAGAAAGTTAAATTTGCTTGGATGGTGGGGCCAGCGAAATGGTCCTGGCGGCCCTCACTGTTCACGTTTCGATCCTCCCGAAACCATTCCAAGGCCCCGACATTTGACTGAAAGCGAGAGTTTGGTGTACGGATATTTGATATAGCTTTCGTTTTCAACCGTGCTTGTAAAATTAGACATAAAACAAAAACATAAAACAAAAACTTTGTCTTTATAAATGTTCTTTTTTTCAAATCATTTATTAATTATGGCTTTATAAACAAATGAATCGCAAAATAATCTTCGGTTTGTCAACGCTGCAATTTTATAGTTAAGACTTTCGATTTTTTCAAATTATTTATCGGCTTTTCATTTTCTATGAAATTCCCGAAAATCATTTAAGAACATTTTTGTCTTTAAAAATAATGCAATTATTAAAAAAATTGTTCCACCAGATTTCCAAAAAGTAATCTTGATATTCATAATCAGGAAATTTTTGTGGCTTTTTTAAGCCAAAGTTACTTTGTCGCACTTTTAGTACATGCAGAAGTGTTCCTGGCTACTGGATTACTTATCTTCATCCATAAAATCCGGAAAAATTGAAAATAATTCATGCCACTAATTATTTTTGTATACGCTATTTTGATCAAATCTGAAAATCATCCTTTTAAGTCATCGGGTCTCGTCTTTATGGAAGTACCTCCGGTACGTAGCAAGTCAGTTCAGAGAAAGCTTCGATTTGTTATTGACTCACATAGTACCAGTCATAAGTTTGGCAACATAACGTGTGAGCACGCGTGTTATTCGAAATTCACGCATAAACTAGAGCACGTGGAACGGGTGCGCCGTTGTCATATCTTCAGTTCTCTGACGTCAGTCATACATTTACGGTATAAATAATTTTGTTCTATTCTTATAGGCTCTGAATGATACTTTTCGAAGGCGATATGGATTTCGGATAACACTCTATAGATGTCAGAATTATTTCAGAATTTTTTCATTTTTCTATCTTTTTATATACTATAACAAGTACGTATCCTCATAAGACCACATGTTATTTTCAATCATTGATTTTTCCATTCCGAAGCTCTGAATGGTTAAAAAATTGTAACTAGAGCTTTAGTGAATTATAATACAACTGTCATCCAAATATCAAATGATTCTCATTCGTAATTCTATTACCGAGGTTAATCCCTTAAGTGGACAATATAATACAAATTTGGATCTTAATTATAAAATTAATTTGCCGGGTTCATTAAATAATAAACAGTCATCGTATATACTAAAACTTTTATTAATTGTTACTATTATCATAGCTATTATGTTGGATACGTATATTATGTATATTCTCCTGATTCGGAGTACTTCCTTGAGAATTAACACGGGTGTGGTAGCTTGAGCGCCAGGGGTGAAACCTCACGCCCCTGTCCCCACCGAAAACACAAATTAAGATGAAACTAATGCACCCATATAAATTTTATTTTGGATAATCTCGGGACTAGCGGTACGTTGCGCTGGATCCGATATGACATTTGCTCGGCAGAGGGTAGTTTCTAGGGGTTGAAGTTGGTTGCACAAATTTGAACAAATTAAGACGAAAATAATGCACCCATATAAAGTTGATTTTGGATAATGTCAGGACTAGCGGTACGTTGGGCTGGATCTTATATGACGTTTGCTCAACAGGGAGTAGTTTCTAGGGGTTGAAGTTGGTTGTACAAATTATTATTATACCTAGCTAACTAATATCGGTATTCGAATTAACTTGAATTAAATCTAAGGCTTCACTCTAAAATGATTGCCCCAAAATTGGCAATAAATCAGAACGAAATTCGAACGAAGTCAGTTAAGAACTTCGTCAGAATTATATTCTCTATCACCAATCGAGAATGGTAATTGTGCTAAAAAGTACAAATTTGGCTATAAAGTATAAATTTACCTACGAACTATAAATTGAGCTAAGAAAATATAAAAGCTACAAATTAAATATCCAAGTGTCACAAGACACACACCAAAACTTGGACTATTTTTCTATTTAATTCTTCGGTATCGAAAAATCAGCATTGCCGGCTGACAGCTTTAATATGCCTAACCAAGTCAAACTAAAGTATCATATATTTCCTACGCATTTCCTGAAAAGATTATATCGATATCGGACATTATTTTTTAATATTGAAACTAGAGTGGAAAAAATCTTGAAACAAATGCAGTTTCTGCAAAAAATCCACAGTAAACAATTTAATATACACAAAATGACATTTGCAGTCAAAAATCTTTAACCTTAAAAGTTCGAGTCTCCGGCAGACAATGCTGCAATTCCCAATCAAAAGTGTATATCTTTGACTCGGTATTTAAAATACAAAAAAAATTAAATAGCTACTGATTAATTAACATACCGACGAAATCAATATCGGAAACCGGCGACACACCTGTAAGTGCAAATCGACAGAACTCCAACAAAACCGGGTCTTGTGTGACGAGATTACATTTGTCTTGCGTAATTAAAAATTCAAGTTTCTTATTAGATAGCAGAAAATATTTGACCATAAATTTGATTTAAGAAGTCTTAGACCATTTGCATCTTTTTCAACTTTAATCATGGCATGCAAATGAATTGTAATTACATATTGAAAGCAACGCGACATGAAAAAATATAAGAAAAGGCCCAGTAAAACTTGTTTGGTTTTATTACGCATTTTGAGTTTATTTGGAAAAAATTCATTCTTATTTCTCAAATTAAATAAGTGTTTTTAAATCCTATTCATTATAATAACAATAATTAGTATCTAAACATAAATATACTGATAAGTAAACAAACAAAATACACAGATAACTAGTTCCTGATTTGAACAAATATATTCTATGGATATGATTGAAAAACGAAAACAATCTTGAGACTTGAAAAAAATAAACTATTAAACAATCACATAGATTCATTAGAACATTAAAGAATACTATATACTATATTTTATTTTACTTTAAAACAATCTACAAGATGCTTGCAAATACTCCTATGCAAAAATACAACAAATTCCTCCATAATATTACACTAGACACTTTTCCCTTCAAACAAGAATTATTCTTTTTCCCTGGAAAAAATCGAACAACATTTAATGATTAAAAACTAATAACTAAATAAAACGTATTAATGCTTCATTAATAAAATTTTTCATTTAATTATATTATATAAACTAGATTCTTTAATCAATTATTTATCTACTGCGGGTTGTATTGCCAACTGCACTAATCTCTTCTTACATTTTGCCTTTATTTTATTATTGTCGCAAAGAAAGTTTTGAAATTTCTGTTTCTCCCTAATATGAAACTGTTTCAAAGATTATTCCCGCAATTTCTGAACACGACCGTCCCGCTAAAAAACAGCTTGCAACCAATCCGTTCCGAGAAGGATTCAAAGAATCCAAAGTAGTTCGAATATTTAAGATGCATTTTAAATTGTGCATAAAAGTTGGTTTACAATTCTTCACTAAACTGTTTTTCTAACACACACCAATTTTGGTACTATTTATTGTAAATTGAAATACATATCAAAGTGAAAACGAACTTATTTTGAGAATTAAAAGGTACAGTTTGAATAATTTATGCATGCACTATTGACTATCTGAAAAATTTAACCTAACTTTTAGGTTACAATTTGTATTTTATTTCCAATAGTCTATAATTCATATTCTTCGAATAACCTTTAATCACATTTTTAGTTATATAATGCACAAATTCAAATGCATCTTTAGAGTAAGGTTGTTTTCAGCCATTGAGAACAGCTTGTCGATGACACGTGCTTTTTAACTGCGAATTTTCAGTTTAAAGAAAGTTTGAAGTATTATTTTAAAGAATAAGTAATTGAAGAGTGCACGCAATATTTCTAAAGGAATTTTAAGTTGTTTAAACAAATAAGCTATGCTCAGCGGATAAATTCGCTTTCACTCCGATCAAACGAAAATTGGTGTTATGGGTCGGAGATAATTCATCGCCCCGTCATTGTGTTACAAAATTTTGCTTATTTATCAAAACTTAACGAGCATTTAAAAATCACTTACTCTAGAATTGTTGTGCATATAAAATCATACAAGACAAATTTTTCAAGTTTATACTTCAAAAATCTGTTATATTGAAAGTTCTTGGGCAAGAGTACTTATGATCAATGGTTGTAGGCCACCTCATTTGACCTACACTTTCTAGTTCTGATTTTTCGCATCAGATGGAGAAATGGTATATCGCCATTACCAATTTCACACGTTTAGGTGTGGTTCAAAACATATTTAATATCGGTTTCGAAGCACATTTTTTATCAAATCTATCAAGGTTTTTTCCATATATTTTCCATTTAATTTTTAAAATCTCAAGCTTCAAGCTCTAATTTCGTCACCCACGACCCGGTTTAGTCAGTCTCGTCTCTTAAAATGGACTATTCATCACGACAGAAATTAGAAAACATTCTAGTTCTGTTTAAGCTTCGCGAAGTCAATTTCCGCGTATTTTAAGCCTTTGAGAACGGGAATTAACGAAACGAGTGGAGCCCCGCCGACTTCTTCATTGTTGAGAGAACTTGTTGTTGGCGTCGGAGTAGCGTCGGTGTCAAAGTCGGTGTTTCATCCAACAATTTCGAGGACGAGGGTTTCGACAGTACAGGTTCGAAACCCTGAGACATCGGGCTTGTTACAGGACGACTTCCTAGGACAAAAGGGAATGCGAGACCGGAAGAATCACCTCTTTGGGACTAGGATGTTCGTCGACGATTTTCGACAGGGACTCTCGGTCAACGATTTTTGATAAGACGTTGCGTCGACAAGTTTAGAGGAAGCGTTGCCCTCTACCAATTTGTATAGGGTCTTGTCGTCAATCCCGGGGAGAGGACTAGGAGTAGAAATCTTCTTCGAGGGAACCATGACTGCATAATCGCTGCTCACCGAAGAGACATTGCCGATCGACGAGAACTTGCCGTTTTCTTTCTTTTCGGAAAAATGTTTCTTGGGAGATTGATGATTGTTGAAGAAGCAGGGGAATATCTTTGCTGAAGATCCTGTGGGAGTTTCTCATGTAGAAGAGGTCGATGTTTTTTTCGACTCTCGGAGGTTGCAATATTCTTGAGGGGAAGGAATCTGGGTTCTTTATTTCTCTCGCTTCCTGCTTGGATAGCGAGTGTCTGCTGTCGGAACATATCGTCGTGGTTGCTCTTTCGGGTTCGACGTTGGCAGCGTTCTTTCGCTCTCATAATTATGTTCATGTCTGTGTAGTCTTGTTCTAAACTTGCTTAAACTTTGAAAGATATCTCGATATAGCCTTCTGGAGACCGGCGCGGTTGGGGAAAATCCACTGGTGCGGTTGCCGTAACTCCTAGAAATAAATTAATATTTAATTTGTAGTAATATCAAGCTTTACAGTGATACAGAAGTTTTTGAGAGATTTCAAAAGATTTCTAAAAACTTCACAAAAACGTCACAAAGATTACAATGACTAAGGAAGGAATGTAGATCATACTTTAAAAGTGATCATTCCCTCAAACTTTTATGAAACGATATGTATCTAAAATAAAGGACTTTTGCACAAGTACTTTAACTTCTGCCCACAAGAGCTACTTTTCTTCCCTTGCGAGAGGAAATAAAGTTAATTCGTCCCATCACAAACTGTAAATCATCAAACCACGATCTGCGCATATGCTATACTGTACAGGCATATGAAACTCCCAATTTTGGGAAATATTAATGGTGAGATATCGTAATACTTTTCATGGCTCTGACGTACAAACATGGAAACGTAGCTTATCAGCCCCACTTATAATCTTCCCTACAGTGTTGACCACAGATTATGGATTCTATCACATCTGTTATATATATTGAAATAATCGAACCGCTTTTAGCGTCGAAGTTGTAACACTTGTCACCATTATCTTACGGTATTAACCGAACTTTCTATAATACCTGCATTTTTGTCACACGGCTCCTAGGTGTGATGGTTTCGACAATTGCATCTGCTAGTTCAGCCATGTTTTCTAAGTGATTTTACGAGCAACTTGCTAGGATTGCTTGTATTGTTCAGGGAAGGGGACTGAACTGTAGTGGATGGAGCACTTCATTGGGAACGATTGAACCAGCATAGAATCTGAAGTGACGCAAAAATTATGATGGTTTTCTATTTTCGATTTCCTCATGCTCCAGTAAACGCCTCACTGTATTTTCTTAGGATTTACTTAGTCTTTCGATCAACTCCGTTTTTAATTTCACATATATGTTTTGTGCTAGGGTCTAATCCCGAACTGAAAAGTCCTGAAAAATAGGAAAATCCGTCCGCATGAGAGAGGGCAAAAACGTTTAAAATGGGCCTCATGGTATATGAAAACCCTCTTAGGTGAGATCGATGTTTTTTGGTTAGAAGCAAACTAACTAAACAAGGGCGCGAGATTCAGCAAGTGATTAGTAGATTCTTTGGTGTCAGTCGTTTTTTCGCAACTCAATGTTCTGTTGCGCATTCGTCATAGTATAGTACACCCGGAGAGCCCGTCTATAGGGATCCGATTGTCACAGTAAAGAGCCCTATAGGGACCCAACATACATCCTAGAAACATCATTTATAAGAATCCATATTTTTTACAAACCCTAATTCCCATGCTATTGACTGAGACCAACGATTAAAAATCTAATGTTCGGGGGTGTTGCTGTGCTACTGTTTACCCCGCCACTGAGCACCTAACTGTTCAGCATTAAAACGCCCGAAGTTCTAAAAGTCAACAGCAACCAGTTTTACGGGGTTATACTGGTCAACTCTACAGACTCTTTCGACGAAAATCCAAGATCCCTCTGTCGCCAAGCTTCCGTGGCAGAACTATTGTCTCCATAGCTGTCCTTTTATGGTGCATTCGGTGCTCAGGAATTTTTACGTGGATAATTTTGTTAAGCCTCCCCAGGTCAGACCTTGACCAGGTGACCAAATCAAACGAGTATGTTAGGAAAGGAATGTAATAGGTGTTAATTACCTTTGTGATGTTCTTCGTACTAAAAGACACCAAAATCACATGAACATAAGGCGACCTAAAAGAGTTGTCTCTCCAAGAGACTAATGCAGCTTTTTGCATTTGTCCAAACCGAGAGACATCCTGATATCATAGAAGAACAGCAGCAAAATGTCAATTAGGCTAGTCAGTTTCGAGTTTGAGCTTGCATAAAGCTTTATGTCGTCCATATACAGGAGGTAAATCACGCCTGTTGGTAGTCAATGTAGGCCATGCGCAAATTGCGTTGGTGGTGTTTCGCCTGTAACAGAACCATACTGTCAATAGTGACTTGGTCCTAGCAATCACGGGTAACATATAGAGGTCCTAGAGGCAGGCGATTTGTCGTTCATCATTGGGTTTACCAGCATCTACTTTTTTGGGCATCATATACGCTACGCCCTCCGTGATAAATGAGGGCAAGTAATCTGACCTCTCCGAGAAATTTTGAAGGGCCCCAGCAAGGACGAAGTGCAAACCCTCTAGGTATGTCTGCCCGAAGCTGTGCACCCCATCCACACACGGCACTTTTCAGTTCTTAGCCATCTTTAGGATACGAGTTACATCGGGTGCTGAGATGGATAGACACTCCCCAAAATCTTCGCAATCGTACGGACAGGTTCATGAGCCTCTTTTTAAGATAGTGAATCACTTTTTCCAAATTCGTAGATGTTCTTGAACTGATGTTATTTGGATGAAGGTACTCCTCCACAAAGCGAGTTAGACTCTAAGACCGTATGCCCTTTCGAAATTCGTACAACCGTCTCAGTTTGGCTCTTCATTTATTATTCTCACTGTCAAGACGAAACTTCCATGGAGGATCTGAAATCTTTCTTGGGGCACTTGATGCTCATTTTGGTCTGTGCACCCTGGGGTTGCTGGCGGAGTACATTATCAACCTTAAATCTTATTCAGTAGATAGTTCTTCCAGGGAGGAGGTTCCCGTCTATTATCTGATGCTTCCATTGTTCCAGGTCGTCTTGGGTTGCTATTTTTATTTCTGAGACATTTACCACAAAGTTTTTGCGAAATACCATCTCGCCAGGAGAAGCTGTGGCCACTTCAATCTCGAATTCAAATCGGCAGCGTATCAAGTACTAATCATGATGGGTTTGATCATTAATGCTCTGCCGTGGCATTCCTGTGGAAGTGGTCAGCTGGGGGCTCCCAAACGGAACATACTCTGTAGGCGCAGCTGATATTCCGCTGCTTACCACTCGTTGCCGATATTCTAAATGGACAGTAGCCCTTTCGGGTATTTCGGTAAGACCTACCTGATCCCCGGCTTACATGCTGCCACCCCTAGTTGTGGCACCAAGGGCGCCCCAACGATTTTCGGAAAGCGACCAACGACGATACAGATTAAGGAACCTTTCCATGATAAATGGGTTTTTAGTGCTTCTTTTAGTCCCTTTCTTCTTCGTTCTCTGCCTTTCTGGCATGAAAAACCCTATTAATAGAAATGTTACAGCCACAATAGCCGTCAAATTCATGAGAGGAAAGCTCAAGCTCTAACGCGACGTCAACGCAAGAACACCTTCGGTAGAGGTTTTATATTTTTGCATAGTTTGCCCGGTATATATCATCAGTCACGGATACATTTTTAATACAATCAAGTGATCTGATAAGAGCAGTGTGCCTTTACATATTGAGAAAAGATTAGGTTTTTACATCATCATGACGGACTGCTTTGCAGCCAAGAGCACGATAGGAGGACCTACATCTCAAGGTGAATACCAAGTCATCAGAACCTTGGTAAAGGTACATAGAAAAATTTCCAGAAGTACCAGTTCAAGGAGCGAACCCCGGACCTCTATAATAGCCACGAACTAAGTCATGTGACTGATGAGATGAGGATGTTTTGATTTAGTTTAAGGCCATGTGATGAGTATAACAGCTGATCAAGTCAGCCCTAAGATCAATTTTTTTCAACCATATTGAAAAATAAAAGTTTAAATAACGCGGAAATTTTTTCGGGAAATTTTAATAAATATTAAAGGATCGTTTGTAGCATTGCAAAGAGTTGGAGGAAGAAAAAAATTTATTTGTGCCAATAATGATTATAGACGGACACATTTAAGTGTTACAGCAGAAGTTTGACTTTTAACTTTCTCTGAAGGTAATCATGGAATCTGTTTTACCTACAGACCCCTAGAAGTTCGAAGTTGTCTACTCACTGCGCTAGTGCTGCTTTGACACAGCTGATACCAGACCGATACGTATGTCAGACTAAATATGTTTATTTGCATTTCAAGTGCAAACATTAGTTTTTGCATTATTTGTGCATAATGTTCGTGAGCGATTTTTTTTGTTTTGTCCCACTTAGATAAATGTAAACCTCATAACTAGCCCATTGACAACATTGCAAATTGCTTGCAGGCATGGACATAGGAAACACGGCACTAGGCATGCCATCCGAACTTGGGCAAGCGGGGTTGAGTCCACGGGAGGAGGGATAATTCCATGAATGGGGAGAGCCGCCATCTTACGATGTGCCATTTGATTATGCGCACGAGCATTTTTTTCCGACAAACTGTGCATGAAAATATAAACATGTGGGCGCTGCCATGTTTATCGCGGGACATCAAAAGGTGGCGGACCTCCCCCCTCATTGCATCAACCCTGCAATGGCATGCCTAGTCCCTTGATTCCTATGTCCATGCTTGCAGCGTTTGACGACAGCAGGGTCGGTATTTCTTCAAAATAGTAATTAAAAAAAAAATGCACTATTCTAATTATTTAGGACCAGAGACACATTCTTGCATGCCTTCTATTTATCGTGCCAAATTTTTAACACGATATCTTATTTCGTGTGGACGTAAATTGGAAAAGAAAACTTCCACTGGTATTTCCTTTAAAAAAATTTTTTCTCACAATTTCCACCGGAACATAGCAGATACATGGAATTTATTACCTCCTCTTTCATTTTCCAAACCTTTAGATCGATACCTCATTTCGTTTACACGTAAGTTGGGAAAGAAAAATTGAAGACCAGGTTTGGTCACGTGACCCTATCGTCACATGGTCTTAATACGATATTTAGAATATTTTGCGATGATGTTGTGGATACAAAAATAGGAGCATGGTGTATTTTGGAGTTCGTCTTTTACCACCGATTTTAATTATTATTATGATTATTATTATTATTATTATTATTATCATCAAATTATTAATTCCGATAATTTAATACAGTAATTTTGATAAAATGCGTTTATTTACCTGGTAATCCATTAATCTGAGTGTAATCGTCTTGCACTGGTGACGGAACTTCTTTCGGACCCGTTTCGATTTTCAGCCAATTTTCAATAGGATCCATCCTCATGTAAGGAGCCTCAGCTTCGTCGACTAGTTGCAAAGTAGTTATTAACGGTTTCTGGGAAGGAATAAACGCCGCCTGCAGAACATATTTTATTATGATTGACAGTGGTTGAATTGTAATTGTTATTCAGATTAATCTGAAAAAAAGGATAATCTATAGAATTCTTGAAAATAAAACCAAGAAATCATACAAAATACGTCTTTTCCCAAGGATGAACAATCCCGTTGCGATTATATATAAATCCACTATTTCGAGCCGATTAATTGATTATTATAAAACTGCTAAATCGAATGAATCGATTAATTTTTGCTGATTTTTGTACAGGATTAATTTTTTTCTAATTTGATAAGATTCCGAAGGATTTTGAGCCATTCCTAAAGGCTTCATGAGATTGCACAATATTTCAAACGGTTTTTAGACACTGCAAAGGATTTCAATGGTTTAAAAAGGATGCTTAAAGATTTCAAAGGATTTCTCAAGATTTCATAAGGTTCAAATTTTTTCAAGAGACATCGCTGTTTAGCAGATTTCATAATACTTCAAAGAATTAAACAAATAAATTATCTGTTATTGTTGATTATTTGAGATCGATTTATTGAGATCAATTATTTGAAAGAATAGAAGGGTTAATTTAGAGAATCGATTGTTTTTCTACAATCGCTCATCCCTAGAACCGAATAAAAATAGCATCGCGAAAGTTGCATGTTCAATGTATACAATTATTTCAAGAAACGCCAATAGAGGCGCTGCATTGCTTTTATTATCTTCATATACTTTATACTACTCTTAGCAGACAACCGTTAAATTAATTGATTTCAAGAAATACAAAATTTTATTTACCGATGATATCATCATTTCCACGTCACACATATCAACAGAAGAGACAGTAGTGGTCGTGGCAGGAGGTTGTTGTGCAGACGACATATCGTCATAGGATCTTGTGTTGGCGGCAGCAGAGGCAGATTGTGCTTCCGAAAAAAACGAAGGTGGAGAAGAGACAGTGGTTGATACATGCGGCCTTGTGAAATCCAATTCCATGAGATCTGCCATCCTGTAACGGCGTACGCCGTATTTTAAACTAGATTGCCAGAACTTTAAGACTCTTTTACTAATTACTCTCTAGATTAGCAATTTCTTAAAGTAGAAAAGCTCTAATGGCTTATAATCAAATGATAAAAGGTAAGAAATAAGCAATTATTAAAAATCAATAATAAAATACGAATATCAACGGAAAGCATAGAGTAATTGTGATTTAGAAAATTTAAATATAAGCGTCGTATAAGATCTTATCTCCGTTATGCACTCGTCATACTATTACTCAGTTTCACAGTTCAAGGTGAATTGAAGGTTATGACGAACATAAAACTCCGAGCTATTGCTGATATCATGAATGGTTTTTGGTGTCATACAGACACCATAAAAACGGACTCTTGGACTTGCGAACAGAAAACTGCCACATAAATTAATAGGGGTGCATTCTGTAAGTATTAAACTTCAGACCCTAGAACTTGAGCTGCCACTCAAGTTAATTGCCTGGTACTAGTTCATCGATAAAATTGCGGAACGTCAGCATTTCGATTGGTATAACGATAAAAGTAGGGATAATTCACTTTTAAATTTATATTATATCATGCTGCTCAGTGGAAATATAACCTCACTTTCGCGATTGCGATGTGTGCGTTTGTATTCGACTCTGCCGATTACACTTTGGAATGCTAGGACTGCTTGTGCGTGAATTCAAAACTATTATTATATTGAAAACTATTAATTAGTCATTTGCGGATTCTGAATATTGGACCTTGCCGAACTGTATTCGGATAATTAATACGAACATTTTCAAGCCTACCACACGGAGAATATTTGTGTGATAAATTTTACATAACTTAGTTCAGTGAACGGAGGACATTATGGCATTTCATTAAAATTTCACATTCAGTCGTGTAAAATGAAATAGGGTAATATTTGATATGCAAATATCAATTATTAATATAAATTCATTATAATTTAATTCGAGATTGAGTAAGAAATAATACAACTAGTTAGGTAACATGATTCGAACTGTTAGTTACAGTTTCAATTAAAGAAACCAAAGTCTACCGTTCTACGCATGTGAATTCTACATCGCAGGCATGTAAAATTTCGTGCGTCAGCAAAAAAATATTCTTTCTACAACCAGATTCGATGGAATTTCATCCACTTAACTACACACATCCTTACACCATTTTTCTTAAGCAATTTCATTCAATTATAATACATTACATCTAATTTAGTCGCACGCTTTTAATGATATTAACGCTTTTAAAAATCAAAACGCTGTGACGGGTTTCGAACCACCTAATCTAAGTTTAACGCGTTCGATCGCTAACGACTAAACCTCTCGGGTAACTTAACACTTACAATATCGAGCAAAAAATCTCGGCTATAAAGTTAAAATGCGAGTACCTTAGGGCCGTACAGAAAAAAATCTGGTTCCGCTCATAAAAATGTCTTATTTTAACATTTTATTAATAAACGGGCTCACAAATTTAGAGGGAGTAAATAAAAGCATTGGATGTTTTTTTAAATAAAAGTTTTGTAACCTTAAAACCCTAAATTATTTAATTTTCAATATTTTAAATTTGTGAAAAATTAAACATTAAAAACTTACAAATTAAATTGATATGAAATCTATTAAATTTAATTAGGTTCGAATGTAAGGAATAAAATCAAACATGTAAAACTAATCTATATATTTGACTATTTTCTGAAGTCCTAGAATAAAAACAGAAATTTAAAAATGTTAAAGTTTGTACAGGATACTTGGCTTTAAACTTCAGCCCTGACAAAGTTGACGTCCCTAGTGATTCTCCTTTTACCTTACTGTTGCGTAATTCCTCCCATAATAAAAGTGAAAATCTCTTAAAAAATTCTGCAATCTATACTTTCTTCTATGTGAATCGTTAATATCACACGAAAAAAAACTTTATATGATTCATTTAATAAAAATCCGTGCACGTCTATCACAAACTCCATTATGTTATGATCAAAGAGTATACTCACAACGGCACCAAGGAATATGTGATCTGAAGACAAAATATGAAGTGATGATTTATAAATAAATACAATTGATCCAGTCATCTAAGGTTAACTTAGTGTTTAGTGATTTTGATTCCAAAACTGACATATTCTGTCAGAATCTGGGAAGCTGGACCAGGAGGTCAAAGACGTTCGCCCGACTAAACGCGGAATTTATCTAATCGACTAAAGACTCAGTGGTCCACGGGTGGATCGAGTAGTCTTTAGGCTTTAGTGTTTGTGTTCTTTTGGCTTTAGTAGTCTTTAGCTTTAGTGTTGACTAGGTTTATCCGAAAGGACAAGTTTTTATCCTTGAGCAGGCCTATCTGAAAGGTTAGATGCCAGAATTTAGTAACAGAGTGCCACAGAGAACTGCGATAGAGGTTGTATTAACCAAGATGAGCTGTTTTTTTAATTTACTTCGATTTATTCCCGAGTAGCTCTAACTACCGAAAAACTGGCTGTTTGCTGCACAATGTTTAAAATTGTTTATTGTTCAATAATATGTATTGTGATAAGATACTGGTTTTTTAACATATTATTTTTATAAGATACCTCAATACGAAATAACCAGTTTCTTCTTTTTCAATATGTTTTATTTGAACATTCCTTCGTTATTGTTTAATGTACCATCAATTAACTGCATGAAATATTATTGTTTAAAACAATTACCTAATTCAGAATTTGCAAAGGGGTATGATATGTTAGTGGTTTTCTATGTCATTTGTAGTGCTGAAACCGAATCCAATGTCAGAATTTACTCAAAATGTCAAGTTCTTCAGGTAAATGGGATAATAAGGTAATAGTTTACTTATAATATGGTAGTGATTTTTAATGTAACTTTTTGTGTTGACATTGAATCTACTCTTTAGATTTTCTTACGAAGTCAAGTGCTCAACATAGTGGTGTCATTAAGGGCAAAAATCGCTATTTTTATTATTTTGGACGATTTTTATTCATGATATGGTAGTGATTTTCTTCCATGTAATTTTTTGTGCTTAAAATAAATCTGATCTCAGAGTTTGCTTAGGATGTCAAGTGTTTAAAATAGATGGGTCCGAATATTTATTTATACTACCGAAATATAAATAAATATCCGAGTCATTAAAAACAGAAACAAAAATTGTGCTTCTAGTAAAAAAATTATGAAAGCTTTGACATAAAATACTTCTTTTGGTGCTCAATTCTACGTTTGCATAGATACTTCGAAAGGCTAGGTGAAACTTTGTCAAATTCAAAATGGCGGAAATTATTCCGATTAGTCTAAAAATGACACTTTTTGACGATTTTAGTTGATGTAAGATAAGAGTTGATTCATTAAATGTGATAGGACTAGCTCCTAGCGGTTGTGGAATAATACCGTGAGGGTAGATACCAGGTGTATACATATGAAACCGGTATTTTTTCAAGAAAAAAACACATTTATTTCAAGAGAATGATAACAAATATTTTATTCAAAGTATGCGCCC
>NC_046666.1:73298074-73305838 GCF_010883055.1 Belonocnema kinseyi | reverse complement strand
GCCAATTAGCACAAATGGTAAGTTCCGACAGTGCCTACAAGTGTGCCTACTGGCCGCTAGATGGCAATACCGGTTTCATATGTATACACCTGGTATATCAGATTGTAATGGAAAGGAACAGTGTTTCTTAAATTATTAATAAATCCCTGATGCCAAAATTAATTACGTGACAAATTGACGTCACGCTGAGAAGGACCGCGGGAAGTGCGGAAAAGGATTTTCGATGGACACTCTCACCTGGTAAGCTTACGGCGCGGGGAGAGAGCCTGCTATCAGTATTTTGCCATAACGGTTGAATTTTAATTAAGTTTTCTTTTATCATTTGTTTCTGAAGGAAATCGATTAATCTTATTTAGATTTGTGTCATTTGGATTTGTGGGGGGGGGGGCCTACGAGA
Source organism: Belonocnema kinseyi (assembly GCF_010883055.1). Lineage (NCBI taxonomy): Eukaryota > Metazoa > Arthropoda > Insecta > Hymenoptera > Cynipidae > Belonocnema > Belonocnema kinseyi. The sequence goes on along the minus strand of NC_046666.1, from coordinate 73,305,441 downwards.
TCTCAGCGAGGGAAACTCAATTATATGGAACATCAACTGGAATCACGACAATCTACCGAATTTGATTTGTATTAGGGCTAAGTTTGATTTGAGGGTAACTTTAAATGAAAGCGGCACGATAAAATTATAGCTGAGTGTTTAAATAGGAATGTTTTAGGATCTATACGTATGCAGGATTTATATCATCTTAATTTTGAATTCTCGATCAATACGAGGTGTGTTCAAAAAATAAGGTGACTTTATGGTTTTCTCAAAAAATATTCATTTATTCCTCAATATTTATGTTGTCCCTTTCAAAATGATCCCTCTCAGATATAATACACTTGTGCCAACACTTTTTCCAATCATCGAAGCACTTCTGATAATCATTTTGTAGTATAGCCTTGAGTTCTTTCAGCGATGCACTTTTTATCTCCTCAATCGTTGAAAATCGATGTCCTTTCATGGATCTCTTCAATTTTAGGAAAAGAAAAAAGTCACTGAGGGCCAAATCCGGTGAATATGGAGGCTGAGGCATGACTATGGTGCTGTTTTTGGTCAGAAAATCTTTCACAAGCAACGATGAATGAGCAGGTGCATTATCGTGATGCAAAAGCCACGAATTGTTTTTCAAAAGTTCCGAACGTTTTTTGCGAAAAGATAGCATGGCATGAGCCAACCGATATGCCAAAATCTTCAGCAATTTCTCTGATGGTAATTCGGCGGTTTTTCAACACCATTTCTTCCACTGCTTGAACGTTTTCATCTTTTGTTGACGTGCTGGGACGTCCAGGGCGAGGTTCATCTTCGACATTCTCTCGGCCTTCTTGGAACAGCTTGTACCACTTATACACATTTTTCTTACTCAGAGTAGACTCACCGTATGCAACTGCCAACATTTCAAGAATTTTAGAGTACTGAATTCCATTTTTCACACAAAATTTAATGCAAAACTCTTTCCTCCATTTTTTTTTCGAAAAAATAAAATCTCCGAGCACACCAAACCCTTCTAACCTTTTACGCCTCTATCAGAAAAACAACACGAGCTATATAGTCAACATTGTGAACATATGATCGTGACGAGTGTACCAACACAACAAAACAAAAAATTTAAAACTTGAATGTACGTACCCCGCGAAAATTGAAAAGTCACCTTACTTTTTGAACACACCTCGTATCACTACATTGTTTGAACCATCTTTTCCTATTTCTCAATAAATTACAATTTCAGTATTATAATCGTAATTATTATATTTAACGGAATAGTATAAATTTCAATTTACAAAATGTCCGTTCCTACAACGCCGCGGCGTAAAGACGGGCTTGCAAAAGATCGAGACATGGAAAGCTCTGTGTAGTGATTAGATTTAATAAAAAAATTTTTCGGCTGTTTCACTTGATGGAGGATCAAACTTAGTTTGTTAAATGTAATAGAGTTGAAGGAAGCTGAGACGAGGTTCGTTAACGACTTCAGTTGATAACAGGTGAGGCTTGGTTCGATAAATGTGATAGGGGTAGTTCCTAGGGGTTGTGGAATATTACTATGAAGATAATTATATCAACTGACACGCTGATGGCAAAGCCAACTAAAAAAAAACGTACGCAAAAGCAAAGTAAAAACGCGCGAGAGTAAAAGTGACCAAACAATTGGCGAAAGGTAAAACGACAAAAGAATGACGGGAGAAGGTTGTTCCCTAATTTGCTGCTGCGAATACCAGCCTCCTGTAAAGCCGAAAATACGCAAACACGAACCCGACCTCGCCCGACTTCATGAATGAGAATCTAATCAACTGCTCCTCTATTCTGGTTTTAAAATCCTGAATTGCCATAAAATCATCAGACTTATTGCGAAGAGAAAAATATCATTTACTGTAAATATATATATATATATGTCCACCCATCCTTCATCAATACAGTTTGCGATAAAAAGAATAATTTGACGAATCTAAGTTATTATTCAAATCCTCTATGTTAGTTATATAATATGGAATTAAAATAAAAATATTTAAATATTATTATTAAAAATGCAAAAAAAGTCAACAAAAGTCTTCAAGTTTCAAATAACAAAAAATTTCAACCGAAGATGATACATTTAAATTTTCAGTTTAAAACATTAATTTCAAGCCAACAAACACCTGCCTTTGCAACAAAATAGTTCGATTTTCAACTACAAAAAAAAGAATTTTCAACCAAAATAGATGCATTTTTAAACAAGAAGAATAATTTAATTACAAAACAGATGAATTTTTAACTGAAAACGGTCAGTTTTCAAGAAAAAAAAAAGTAATTTCGAACCAAATACTTTAATTTTCAACAAAAAAAGAATTACATTTTCAACTATAAAAGATAAATTTTCAACCAAGAATTATACAATTAAATTCATAGTTACAAATTTTGTTTTAACCTAAAAACAATCAAATTTTAAACAAAATAGTTGAATTATCAATTAAAAATCAATTATTGACAACAATAGATGAATTTTCAAACAAGAAGAATAATTTTTTAACAAAAAAGAGAAATTTTCTATTAAAAATGGTAATTTCTAAAAACAAACAAAATTGTTAAATTTTCAACTTTAAAAATGAATATTTAAATTTTAAAAATAAGTATTTAACCGGAAATGGAAGTTAAATTTTCAGATAAAAAACTTAATTTTCGAGAAAATAGTTGAATTTTCAAAGAGAAAAATGCATGTTAAACGGAAGAAATGCATTTTTAACTGAAAAATATAAATTTTAGATAAAAAATGAAACACTTAAATTTTCATTTAAAAAAAAAACCATTTTGAACAAAAAACAAAAATAATCGAATTTACAACAGAATAGTTAAATTTTTAAACACAGAAGTAAATGCAAAAAGAGCATTAATAATATTCTAACAAAAAGATGAATTTTCTGCCAATGAAATTAATTCACAACTAAAACCGACAAATTTTGAAGCAAACACGAAAGCCATTTTCAACTTTAGAAATAAATTATAATCTAAAAAATAAGTATTCAACAAAAAATGAAATAATTAAATTTTCGGATTAAAAATTTATTATTCAACAAAGTAGTTTAATTTTCAACGAAAGAAGTTAAGTTTCAACTAAAAAGATAAATTTTTAACAAAAAATGGAAGAATTAAATTTTCAGTTAAAAAATATTAATTGTTTACCAAAACATATTTTCAAATCCAAAAAGAAAAGAATATCAACTTTCTTTTTAATTTGTAGGTCAAAATGAAGTACTGTAACAGAAAATTTAATTTTTTTACAAAACCGTTGAATTTCCAACCCAAATATATGAATTTCTAACAGGAAAGTTCATTTCAAACAAAATAAAAAATTTTTCAACACTCAAAGATGAATCGTTCATTAAAAAAATAGAATACTAGAAGTTTCCATCCAAAAAGGATTGTATGTATGTACATTCAAACTCTCCCATTTACGGGTTTGAGGGCCTCTGCTCCCTGTACATAAAATTTACATTCCATCCTTAATCTAAGTTATCCTCTACTTATCCACTAATGTTTCGCATTACTTAAAAAATAAAATAAAATAATAAAAACGAAAAATAAATCTAATAATTCTAGTAATGAGTGATCTTCCAGGACTTCAGTTTCCTTTTACCATAAAAACAAACATTTTCCGCGATTTTAAATTTAACTTTGTTTTTTAAATTCCTTTTTCAGGCTCTACCGTTTGGCTCCACCCTATTCCCTTACTTTCTCTTATTTCTTCCAATTTCTTCGTCCACATCACTGCCTGTCGATTACCATCCAAAATCCACCTTACACACTCATCAACACTCAACTGCCCATCTTCCTCTCCTGTGCATCTCCCTAAAACATGTGCCCATGACTCCAATTCGTATCCACATACTCTACATAGATTCTTCTCTGCATCCATCCAATATCTACAAGCACTCACTCCTTCTCCTATTCTGAACCGTACAATCCTACTTCATTTTTCTTCGTTTTTTATTTTTTGCAGATATTCTGGTTCCATCAACCCTTTGACCATCCTATACCATCTATTGTACCTCGAGTCTATCATCTTTGTCCATCTCTCTTCTCCTTGTTTAACTAATAGCTCTAACTCTATATCCTGCCACTCCGTAACCCCTTCTCGAATATTACACACCCTTCTCATTTTTCTCCTTTCTTCCTCTCATTTTGAATTTCCCAAATTACCTCTCGCTTCGTTGTTCCTAATTTCGCATGGGCTCTGTGTTACTGGCATGTTACTCCACCCTGCTTATCCACCGAGCAAAACTCGAAACACGTCACTTCCTCCACGCCTAAATTTTCACCACGCAAAGTTCAACCTAACCTCAAAAACAAACTTTAAACTTTGATTTTTCACTCAATTCCCCCTCTCAGACAAATTTTTCACTCTCACTCAAGCTAAACCAGCTACCTTCTTCACTCAGCAAAAATTCACCACTCTCACTTCACTTCCCCTTTCTCAATAGCCAAAAAACAACAGCACCACAAGAACAACGTCACTCTCCTATCGGTACCGGAAACGGAAGCCAAAAGAGAATAAGCATTTTGGTTGAAAATTAAAGTATTACATTCCTCGTTGGAAAATTATATTTGTTAGTTGACAAATTCAACTATCTGGTTAAAACTTTTTGGTGAATTCGTCTTTTTTTAATGAAAATGTTACTTAGCATTCATGGTTGAAAATTCACCTATTTTATGGATAATTCATTTTTTTTGCAAATTAATTTTTTCGAAATTTCTTCTTTTTTAGAAAACTATTTGTATAAAAATCACTTTTTTCGACTGAAACTTCATTGTTTTTTGGTTGAAATAGAATTTTGTTTTAGTTGAAATTCCTTGTTTTTGGTAAAAAATTATTTGTTTGAAAATCCGTCTTCCGGTTTAAATATTAATTTCTTTGCATTTTTTTATCATTTTTTTTTACTAAAAATGTAACAATTCAATTATGTAATCCATATTTGTCTATTATATTATTATGAAAAAAACATTTCTGTGTTGAAATGTTGTCACAGGCTTATACTGCCCAACATGTCGAAGGCATTTGTGGTTAGAGTTTGATTTTTTACTTGATCACTTTTGCACGGGGCTGTCCCGGTATATATCATCAGTCACGGACGCATTTTTATAATGCAATCAAGTGATCTGATGAGAGTAGTCTGCCCAGACATATTGGACAAAGCCTGGTTTTTACACCACCATTGACGGACTGGGTTGCAGTCAAGTACACGATGGGGGGACCTACAGCTTAAAGGTGGGTTCCGAACCACCAGAACCTCAGTAAAGGTACATTGAAAAATTTCTAGATGTACCGGCTCAGGGATCGAACGCCGGACCTCTGAGGTGAGTCCGAGTGTCTAACCAACTGAGCTACCGATATTATTTGTCTTTATTGTATTATAATAATAAAACTTCATTTCTGTTGCATTTAATATAATTTGTTTAACTTAATTTAAATCGATGTTGTTGATCCGTTGTTGATGTTTTTTCGTCTGAGATAATGATAGATTGTATTAGTGCTGATGAAAGAAATTGACATACTTCAGACAATTAAGATCTTATGATGTTATAGATCCTTCATTAAAATTCTACGTTTCGAGAGTCAAAACGCTCTCCTCATCAGGAAACAATAGTTCTATTTAGGTCAACTTATTATAAAGTGAGGTTATAAAAATAAAAAATAAAATTGTAGTTACCTGTAGGAAATTTTATATGTTGTTAAAATATTTTTTTAATAAGAAGAGTCTTCATGTTACAGATAATGTTTCAGAAATATAATCAATTATAGTATAAAAGTTGGAATTAAAATAAGAGACAGAACTTGTGAACTTGAGAACAGAACTAACAAGAAAAAGAGTCAAACATTTAAAATTAAATTAAACAATCTAAAAACATTTCAACTACCAATCTTTTAAATTTATTAGGCTCATGGTGTAGAACTTTCACATGTCTCCAGTAAATCTCATGACCTGTCTGAACTTGATGTTTGACTATCATTTCATGGTTTTTGGACTGTGTCTAAAGCTATCATGATGTTCTTTAACTATAGTACAAAGTAATCGACCAGTTTGGTCTATATAATACATTTCACATTCTAAACAATCAATTTTATACACTACATTACTCAAATTAAAAGTTTCTAAAACGTCTTTAATTTTATAAATTTGTTAAATTTGGAATCAACTCTAAAAATTGTTTTAGTATCAATGTCTTTTAAAATTCTTTTGACTTCAAACAATAACCTACCATGGAAAGGTAGAAGAACAATAATTTTTGACTTCCTATTATGAACTAGAATCAAATTTAACTGTAGTGTATTGTGTTCTTTCAATTTTTTAAATTTAGCTTTAATGTGTACATTAACAAATTTCATAGGATAACTACTCAAAACCAAAATATTTTCAATGAAATAAATATTAGTATTGTAAAAAGGCTCGTGTGATTATTGGAAGATTGTGTCAACGAGATTTTTAATAGTAGGTATTTTTTGTTGAATCAGATGGTTAGAAAGAAAATTAATTCGTATCTACCTGAATAAGTGCCTTTCCTATACCAATCAGTAATGATAGTTCCATCATTAGTCTTTATAACCTTAACATTCAAAAAAGGTATAGAATTATCAATTTCCATTTCATGAGTAAATTTAAATCTAGGATAATAAGAATAGAACTTTAGTAAAACGTAATCTAATTTATTTTTGGGCAAAAGCATGTAAATATCATCGGCGTATCTATAATAAGAGTGTAAATTGAAATCTATATTATTAATAACTGTGTTCTCTAAGTCTTGCATAACTAAATCTGCCAAAATAGGTGATATTGGAGAGACCATTGGAGTACCATGTCTATAAGAGTTGATTCCAAATTTAACAAATTTATAAAATTAGATAAAGACGTTTTAGAAACTTTTAATTTGACTAATGTAGTGTATAAAATTAATTGTTTAGAATGTGAAATGTATTATATGGGCCAAACTGGTAGATTACTTTGTACTAGAGTTAAAGAACATCATGATAGCTTTAGACACAGTCCAAAAACCATGAAATGATAGCCAAACATCAAGTTCAGACAGGTCATGAGGTTGACTGGAGACATGTGAAAGTTCTACGCCTAATAAATTTAAAAGATTGGTAGTTGAAATTTTCATTATTAAGAACAATGAAGATAGATGTCTTAATGTTGTCACTGATCTTAAACATTATAGTCCTTTATATAACACTGTTTTAGATTGTTTAATCTGATTTTAAATGTTTGACTCTTTTTCTTGTTAGTTAAATTAATGGAAAATTGTGAAATTATCAAGTATATCTAAGTTTTATTAGATATCATTATGGAACCTCTACGACGAATTTCTTGGTACGTTACTGCCTTTCTATACTTGTTCATGCAGGTAACTATAATTTA
>NC_046666.1:73293631-73297974 GCF_010883055.1 Belonocnema kinseyi | reverse complement strand
GAGCCTCACTCTGGCCTTCAAACCCATTCCTTGTGTTGAAGAAAACCGAGGCCGATCCCCTGAAAAAAGGCACCACGCTGGGCTCTCGCACTTGCTTTCCTATATAAAAAACTTACATCAAATATCGCAATTTGTACGAAGACAACAAGAAGCACATACTTCCTTCAAATTGTAAATTATTACAGATAGTTCAACCAACTACCAGTCAGAGCTGCCAGATCGAGCCTGAAATTTACCCCCGCCATACCTACCGTTTGGGAACCGCAAAACAGAAGGTGCATGATTACCACTGTGACTTCGTGTGTAAGCCAAAAATGCACGATTCGACTTCGGTTCCCTGCTGTACGATGATTGTCGATCTGAAAGCTTCGGAAGACTTCGATGGTCTTCTATTTATATCTCGATCCCCATTTGAAAGAAATGGGAGAAATTGGCGAATTTAATGTTTCGCGTGATTCTTCATTTCATGCATGAGTCGATTTTGAGGTTATGTTTTTCAGGTGTATATAGTATGAATATTACTACTACTATATATATTATTAATATTAATATTATAATTATGAAATATAACATTAATTTTAATCAATAGTTGAGTAACTTTTAATAGAAATAGTTAAACTTTTAAGGAAAACAATTAGTTTTCGTAAAAAAAATTTGAATAAGAAGATGAATTTTCTTGTAGTTAAAAGAAATTAATTTTTAAACCAAAACAAACCAAAAAATTTCTGCAAAATAGTTCAATTTTCAGAAAAGATATTCAGAATTTAAATTATTGAAATTAATTGAAAATTCCTTGAAATGTTTTAGAACATCCTAAACTATTTCAAATCCTTTAAAATCTCTTAAAATTTTGCAAAACTCTTGAAAATTCCTTGCAAATTTTTAAAATACCTTCAAATATTTTAAATCTTTTAAAATCACAAACTAAATAATTGAAATCTAATGAAAATTCCTTAGAATCTAGTAAAATGTCCTAAGATGTATCAAATCCTTTAAAATCTCATATTAAATTACTGTAATAAATTGAAAATTCCTTAAAACCTTTTAAAATAATCTCAAATATTTCAAAATCTTCAAATGTTTTGAAAAATTTTGACATCTTTTAAAGATTATTAAGGTAATTTGGAGTTTTTTAAAAAACAACATGGATATAATTATTAAAATTCTTTGAAATTCCTTTAATTTTTAAAAGTGAATTAAAAATTCAGTGAAATCTTTTTAAACATTCTCAAATATTCAAAATCCTTAAAAATCTGTTGAAATATCTTAAATTTTTTTAAAGCTATTGAAAATTCCTTGAAATTTAGAAAATTCCCTAAAATATTTCAAATCCCTTAAAATCTCATAATAAATTACTGTGATCAATTAAAAATTCTCTGGAACGTTTTTAAATACTCTGAAGTATTTTGAAACCTTCAAAATCTTTTCAAACACCTTCACACCTTTTAAAGATTTCTAAATTCCTTAGAAATTTTTTAAAATAACTCTGCTAAAATTGTTAAAATTCTTTGAAATTCCTTGAAATTATAAAAATAAATTGAAAATTACTTGAAATCTTTTAAAACATTCACAACTATTGAAAATCTTTTGAAATTTCTTGACATTTTTTTAAGCTTTTGAAAATTCCTTGAAGTTTTGAAAATTCCCTGAAATATTTCAAATCCTTCAAAATATCATATTGAATTACTGTAATCAATGAAAATGCCTTGGAATCTTTTTAAATGCTCTCAAGTATTTTGAAACCTTCAAAATCTTTTGAAATGCCTCGGACTTTTTTTTAGGATTTCTAAATTACTTTGGAATTTTTCAAAATAAGCCTTCTAAACATTTTTTAATTCTTTGAAATTCCTGTAAATAGTAAAAATCAATTGAAAATTCTTAGTCATCTTTTAAAACATCCTCAAATATTTAAAATCCTTACAAATCTTTTGAAATCTTTTGAAATTTTGTAAAGCTTCAGATTGAAATTAAAAAAAAGAAGAGTTTCAAAACGTTAAATATTAAAATGTTTATAAATTAGAGTTTTGAAGATGGAATCAATAAAAATTCAAAGCTTTCGAAATTTTATTTTCAAAAATTTTCAACTATTCCACAGGAATAATTTTCAACTCGATGGGATACAAGACTTCAGATTTAAAATTGTAAACTTGGAAGTCTATTTATAAAAACTTAATAATAATTAATTAATTAACTGCGTTCAAAATTTAAATGTATGTTTTTCAATTGGACAATCTCTAAATAAAATTATTTCAGACTGAAATTTAGAAAAGTTTTAAAGGTTAAAAATTTAACTATTTGTAGATTAGTCAAACTATTAAATTGAAGTTTTAATAGAAATTACTCGAGTTAAAATTTAATTATTTCTAAAGTGATTTTTCTATATAATTATAAAATTATATATATTTTTGTTTAGGGTATTTTTAATTTTTCAAGGGATTTTCAACATATTTCAAAATATTTTAAAGGATTTTAAATATTTTAGAATGTTTAAAAATATTTTAATGAATTTACAATTCATTTTTATAATTTAAAGGAATTTCAACGAATTAAAAAAATTTTAGCAGGGTTGTTTAAAAAACTCCAAAGTACCTTAAGGGCATGTGATACTTACAGTTTCCCCGGCTTTTTTCCCACAAAAATGAAATTTTTTAAAAACTGAATTCGGAGATGCTATAAAATATTATAACGGACTTCCCCGGACTCTTTTTTGAGGGAATAATAACAAAAAAATTTATTGTGCTAAATACAAATGTTATGCATATGTATTATTTTGAGGTTACGTCGTTTTCCATCTCTGCCTTTCCGATAATCTGGAAATTATTTATGAAATAAACTTTTTTGATTGCCTGCAAAAAGGTTTAGTTCCGGGAGATTAGTTACTATGTTTATTTGCAAGTCCAAAGTTTTCGGCCAAAAATATTGTGTAGTTTGGAACTAATGCACAGGAGAATTGTAATATACATAACCTCCAAATGTACATACGTTGTTAGCAATATCAAAAAATTTTTGAAAAAAAAACACAAATAAAGTGTGTGGGGACGTCCGTTAGCATGTTCGTTATCAATTCCCAAATTTTTAGACAAAATATTGATTATTCTAAAAAAAAGCCGTCGGAACCTAAAAGTGGTAAAATCGATACTAATCCCTAAACGCTATGCAAATTCATCAGATTTTGCTAAATTAAAACTTTTTTGAATTAAACCAAAAAAAAGTGTGTGGGGACGTCCGTTAGCATGATCGCTGTCAATTCCCTTTTCACTGAACTAAGTAGGAAAATTCAGAAACTTCAAATTTCTGACATTTTATAATCAGAATTTTGTAAAGCCCAAACTTTCTAAAGCATAAAGTTTTATAAATTTCAATCTTAAGTTTTAAAAAATTTCAAGATTTGTAAGGATTTTAAATATTTGAGGAAGTTTTGAAAGATGCCAAGGAATTTGCAATTGATTACAGAAATTTAATATGAGACTTTAGAGGATTTGATATATTTTAGAATATTTTAATAGATTTAAAGTAATTTTTAAATGATTTTAATAATTTAGTATGAGATTTTAAAGGATTTCAAATACAAGAAAAGTTGAAAAAAAATAGCTCAAATTATTTGAAATTGCATTGAATTATTAAAATTATTTGTAAATTCCTTATAATGTTTTAAAAGACCCTAAAATATTGAAAATCCTTTGAAATCTTTTGAGAACCCTCGACATCTTTTAAATATCATTAAGGTACTTTAGAGTTTTTTTAAACAACCCTGCTACAATTGTTTTAATTTGCTAAAATTCCTTAAAATTATAAAAATAAATTGGAAATTCATTGAAATATTTTTAAACATTCTAAAATATTTAAAATCCTTTAAAATCTTTTGAAATCTGTCGAAATTCCTCGAAAATTTAAAAATGCCCTAAACAAAAAAAATATATATATATATATATATATAATTAAAAATTTGTCATAAGGACAACCGCAGGATTTCGGCGGGAGCGGGTGCTAATCTGAAAAATTTCACCCGCTTCCAGCGAAATTGCGGTAAAATTTCAGCCATACCCACGTCTCACAACCGTGAGATAGATGGTTACAGTCTGTAAAGGAATCAATACGACGATCCAGCAAAAGCCTCGTGCACCCTAAGAACACGGAGTGACCCAAGGACAACCGCCTTCTGCATTTTTCCCGCAAGTGTTCTAGCATATTATTGATACGCAGGGATACTTTTTAGGCTATTAGCAAATGAAAGCTTGGCGCCTCCAAGAGCGCCGATGATAAGGACGATCAGTTTAACAGAATATTCCGGATACAATCGTTGCAACTCCCTTATAAGGTCTCGATACCTCTCTTTCTTTTCA
>NC_046666.1:73292348-73293531 GCF_010883055.1 Belonocnema kinseyi | reverse complement strand
GACGGTATGTTAAGGTGGAAATGACACCGTCTTGGCATGGAAAAATGAAACCCTCTGTACCAGACTTCAATCCGGGCGATTTAAGGAAAGCAAACGTTAGTTTACAAGACATTGACTGATACTTCACATTTCTGTGGAAGATACCGTGCATCCTCTTATCGAGGAGCTGTTCACGAAAGTTTTTCTCTTGTGCTTTCTTAATCTGGGCTTTCAGGAGTCCGAGTGTTTCGCAGCCTCCTCCGCTGCTTTGTACAGAAATGCTCCTTTGCCCACTTCCTCGTGATTCCTGACCATTTTAAGAAGAGGGTCTCTTCCATTTGCAACTCTATGTGCTGTACCCAGAATAATCCTGTTGTGAAGACATTCAAGACTCCATATTCCGCGACCCCCTTGACGGCATGAGATGTACAGTCGCGGAACGGAAGACTTAAGATGCATGCTTTTGTCCATGTGCATAACCTTTCTTGTCCCGATATCAACAGATCTGAGCTCATTCTTCGTCCATGGAACTACTCCAAATGAATAGAGTAGTACCGGGACGACAAGGATGTTCATTGCAGATACTATGTTCCTCGCCGACACTTCGGAAGACCAAATCTGTCGGATGAGACGTTTGTATCTGCTTCAGAGAGTATCCTTTATAGATGTCACATCCTGAATGCGGCTCTGTGGCACGCCCAGATATGTATAAGTCTTTCCAACGCAAAGGTGTCATATGGCGCTTCTATCAACGAGCTCAGGATCTTCAGGGATGCCATTAAGTTTTCCTCGCTTCAAATAAACCTAGGCGCATTTGTCTAACCCAAATTCCATTCCAATTTCCTTAGTATATCGTTCGACAATCCCCAGAGCTAGATGCAGTTGCTCTCTGTTTTTAGCATAGATCTTAAGATCGTCCAAGTAAAATACATGAGTGACCTTGTACTTTCGATCTGCTGGTTTGCCGCACAAGTACCCGTCGGAATGGCGCAGTGCTAGAGATAGTGGCAATAATGTAAGGCAAACGAGGAGTGGACTCGTGGTGTCGCCCTGAAAGACACCTCTCTGAAACGTGACCTTGTTATTTGTCACACGATTTTTGCCAGATGGGATAGTAAATCTGGTTTTCCAAAGCGGCATCAATCTCTCTATGCACCCAACTATTTGCGGATGAACCTTTAAGATTTCCAAAAGACAGATGATA
>NC_046666.1:73269252-73292248 GCF_010883055.1 Belonocnema kinseyi | reverse complement strand
TTATAATTTTATAATTATATACAAAAATCGTTTTAGAAATAGTTGAATTTTAACTCCAGTAATTTCTATTAAAACTTTCATTGAATAGTTGAACTAATCTACAAACAGTTAAATTTTTAATGTTTAAAAATTTTCTAAATTTCAGTCTGAAATAATTTTGTTTAGAGATTGTCCAATTGAAAATCATACATTTAAATTTTGAACGCATTTAATTAATTTATTATTATTAAGTTTTTATAAATAAACTTCCAAGTTTACAATTTTAAATGTGAAGTCTTGTATCTTATCGAGTTGAAAATTATTCTTATGGAATGGTTGAAAATTTTTGAAAATAAAATTTCGAAAGCTTTGAATTTTTATTGATTCCATGGAATTTTCATTGATTACAGTAATTTAATATGATATTTTGAAGGATTTGACAAATTATGGGTATTTTCTAAATTTCAAAGATTGTTAATAATTATATCATGGTTATTTAAAAAACTTCAAGTTACCTTAAAAATCTTTAAAAGATGTCAAGATTTTTGAAAAGATTTTGAAGGTTTCGAAATATTTGAGAGTATTTTAAAAAGTTTTAAGGAATTTTCAATTTATTACAGTAATTTAATATGAGATTTTAAAGGATTTGATACATCTTAGAACATTTTACTAGACTCTAAGGAATTTTCAATTGATTTCAATTATTTAGTATATAATTTTAAAGGATTTAAAATACTTTAAGGTATTTTTAAAATTTGCAAGGAATTTTCGAGAGCTTTGCAAAATTTCAAGAGATTTTAAAGGATTTTAAATATATTAGGATTTTTAAAAAAATTTCAAGGAATTTTCAATTAATTTCAATAATTTAAAGCACTTTCCAAGAACACCAACTATTTTTTACAATTTTTCTGGTTGAAAGTGGAACTGGTTTCTTAAAAATTTATTTTTTTTTTGGTTGACAATTTATGAAACTAGTTCAAAAATTTCTTTTCTGAAAATTTAACCATTTTGCAGAATTTTTTTGGTTTGTTTTGGTTTAAAAATTCATTTCTTTTAACTACAAGAAAATTCATCTTCTTATTCAAATTTTTTTTCACAAAACTAATTGTTTTCCTTAAAAGTTTAACTATTTCTATTAAAAGTTACTCAACTATTAATTAAAATTAATGTTATATTTTATAACTATAATATTAACATTATTAATATATATAGTTACAATAATATTCATACTATATACACCTGAAAAACATAACCTCAAAAACGACCCATGCCTGAAATGAAGAATCACGCGATACATTAAATTCGCCAATTTCTTCCATTTCTTTCAAATGGGGATCGAGATATAAATAGAAGACCACCGAAGTCTTCCGAAGCTTTTAGATCGACAATCATCGTACAGCAGGGAACCGAAGTCGAATCGTGCATTTTCGGCTTACACACGAAGTCACAGTGGTAATCATGCACCTCCTGTTTTGCGGCTCCCAAACGGTAGGTATGGCGGGGGTAAATTTCAGGCTCGATCTGGCAGCCCTGAACTACCTCCAATTTAAATCACTTCTTTATCTTCATTAGAACTGAAGATAGTGCGCTCGCATATTTATTCACAAAAAACGAAGATTTTCAGATCTGTAAGCTACAAATAATTTTTTGGAATATTACTTTTCGGCTGATTAACGTACAACATTTGCACCTTTAAAATTAGACCTTTTTCATTAACCTACAATTTTTTCTTCACATACTTATTCAACGTCAAAGCCAGAGGACTAGAATTTTTTCGCCGATAGTAGGATGCAACGCAGTTTTTCAAATTTCGAAATATGAAATTGCTTATTAATTACAGATGATTTTCACACACATATCACCTTAACAAATAATGATAGCAAGTTGTTTTATGGTTTAAAATGTCCAGTTTTGTAACGTGATTGAAGTACACTTTAAGAAAATGAAATATGCGACCATCCGCGAATAAATGGACCTAATGTGGAAAAGATCTATTTTTATTTTCTTACGTGAATCGATAGGTTCGAGGTTACTCTTTCATTTCCAATAATCAGAATTTGTGTAAGTTCATTACTTTTCTTGTTATTAAGCTACATACATGGACATAATAAGCATACGCGGAGACAGCACGAAAGGCCTGCGAAAACTAAGGACCCTCTCGGGAAGGACGCGACAATCTACTATCGGCGAGAAGACTATAGGCATCTGCCTTTGAAGCTTAACAACTCAGTCAAAAAAAATACTAGCACAACAAAAAAACAGTCATTTAAAAGCTGAAAGTGTTCTGCGTTAATGAGGTTGAAGACGTTTATGTAAAAAAATTTTTGTGCTTAGCAGACTGAAAAATGTAAAAAAGGTAAGAATTTTTGGGTACATTTAAGAACAGATTGCCTGGCAATCAAGCCTGGGTCAAGCTAGAATGAAACGCTAAATCTGGCCGGGGCCTAGCTCGATCGCCGAGCCTGGTCCTGGCTTGACTCTAGGTTATTAGCGATTCCGCTCAGCGCCATTTTATTTTTAGGAAGATTTGTTTTTCTACTATAAAAAATTGATTAAATCTGAAACCATCCAATTAATGCATATCACACATCTTGTTACTCCTTTTTAATATAAACTTGATGAAATTTAAAAAAAAACTTTCATCAAGAACGTCAACTTGAAGCAAAAACTAATCATAGAGTGTCAAGCAGGGAAGCATTTGACGTGCAAAATCTAAAAGGAAAACTTCATTAGCACTATCCACCATGTTCGTCTCATACACGTCCCTCTACTTGCATTTAAAAAATATCAACGAGCAGTTTAAACTAATCTCGAAAATGTATTTTAATTAAAAACACCAAAAACATGACACTGATACTCGCTTGTCGTTCCGTTAGTCACGACGTTCGGATTACTTCGGATGTATTCGGTTCGCATCGCGTCCACAACGGTAACCAATCCCGTTGTCGACGCTACTCATGTGTAGTGCGAAAGAATATCAGAATTGGGAGCACTACTATCTACTATCGGCGAGAACACTATAGGCATCTGCCTTTGAAGCTTAACAACTCAGTCAAAAAAAATGCTAGCGCAACAAAAAAACAGTCATTTAGAAGCTGAAAGTGTTCTAGGTTAAAGAACTTGAAGACGTTTATGTAAAAAAAATTTTGTGCTTAGCAGACTGAAAATTTTTTAAAAAAAGTAGGGATGTTTGGGTACATTTAAGAACAGTCAAGTTTCGAGAATTATTTCTTATACAAGGGGCGATGGAATGAATTTGTAAAAATTCATGAGTATGAGGAAAACAGTTGTGAACCAGTTGCAGTTGAGAAATTTAAAAAATAATAAAAATTGTTGCTTAAAAGTACAAAAATGTGCAACTATAATATCTTCAGTTCTAATACAGATATTAAAGCGATTCAAACTGCAAATTATAATGCATAGGCTCTGTATTTATTTTCAATCGCCCGTAAGGATGTGTTAGCCTTATTTTTTGTGAAAATCGCGATATTTTTAGACATTTTTTTTTGTTGGAAACCAAGCGACAGAAATCAGGGGGGGGGCGTTTTTTTTTACTACCGACCTCTGGTCCCTTTCTTTGACCCGTGACCAGGTGCCATCCAAGCATTCAGAACTAGGGGCCAAAGAATGGCACCAGCGGTCGGCAGTAAAACAAAACAAGGGACCCCCTGCTTTCTGTCACTTGTTTTCCAACAAAAAGAATGTCTAAAAATATCGCGATTTTCATAAAAAAGAAGACTAACACATCCTTCCGGGTGATTGAAAATAAATACAGAGCCTATCAAATCCAGTTTACAGTTTGAATCGCTTTAATATCTGTATTAGAACTGAAGATAATGTAGTTGCACATTTTTGTGCTTTTAAGCAACAATTTTTATTATTTTTTTAATTTCTCAACTGCAACTGCTTCACAACAGTTTTCCTCATACTCATGAATTTTTTCAAATTTTTTCCATCGCCCCTTGTTTTCTCGCCGATAGTAGGAACCGAATACGGATTGGTCGAAGCACGATTTGGGTCACATCCGGTCGAGCGCTGGTAGTGGGGATGTAGTAACGTGATACAGCTGTTGTGAAGAAGTGTAGTGGTACAAATATTACGCGCACCTGTGACGAATTTTACGATATTCAAGCGGTGCGCGCGCTAAAGTGGTATAACAACTTCCGACCCAAAGGCTAGTGGTGGGGGAACATTGTCGCGTCCTTCCATAGAACGTTACTACATCGCCACTACCAGCCCCCGACCGAATGTGCCCGAAAATCATGCTTCAATTAATCCGTAATTGGTTCCTAGATTGTCGCTTCCATCCCTAGATACTCACGGATACGGCGCCTGAAGGTGCAGTGATAAGTGGAGGGGGTGCTTTTCATAAACGCATCCCCACTACTCAAATGCTAGCTTGCAGACTTGGGTACAATCGCCAGCCCTGTAAAATTCACCTTTGACGCATTAGATCCCCTTTTTCGTGGACGGTCACATATGGTAAGTACAATATTTCGCGAAAGAATATTTTAGGAATATTTCGGAATTTAGTGTGAAATGGATACTTTTTTTCTAGCACTTTTTATACGGTGGCTACTCTTAATAAATCCCTTAATATTCATAAGGGATCATTCACAAATTACGTAACGCGTTTTTCTTTTAATTAAATAAAGATAAGCACATAATTTCCGTGAAGTTAACAGTGATACAGCGATATAGAAAAAAGAAAAACGCGTTACGTAATTTGTGAATGATCCCTAAGAGATTATTTCGTGAAATATTGATCCAATTTGATTTTCTTAAAGAGTGCTTCAATCATGTTACAAAACTGGACATTTTAAGCCATAAAACAACCATGTAAAAACATCTGTAATTAGTAAGCAGTTTCATATATCAACTTTCGAAGCGTCTGTGAATTATTTCGAATGTTTAAAGACGTCCAGCTTATTTTGTGAAGCCTTGAAAGTCGATGCACAGAAAAGTGCCTTTAAAACCTTGTTTTTCGGCAGCTTTTACATCAGAGCTATCGTAAAATAATGGTTAGAACACCAATATACATACAGGCGTACGATCAGGTTCTTTATTCGCTGCGTTTTAAATATAGTCGAGCGGGAGGCTTGACGCCGGGGATGATTGTGTGCATTCGATGAGTAGCTTCGAATATCTGCCTTCAAACTCAGCTTTCGAAAAACAAGCTGAACTCGAGAGATGGGTTACTTCAGTTTTCCTCTTCCCTGGCAAAATGTTCAGTTAAATTCGATTACTTTTAATAAATTCGGATGCAGCCGCGGGTTATCAATGGTTATTATTAAATTCATATAATAATTCTCCTTGACAAAGAAAAATTTTCACAGACCCATACCCAGTAAAGTGGAGTTGTCGGGCGGTTCATGCTAAAGGACTTTAGTGATGCTGTAAAAACTAGGGTGACACGTGTATAGACCTCTACTTTACCGAGGTTTTAAAATTAAAAAGCATAGTACATTATTTTTTAATCTAAGTGCAACGGGACATAAGTAGACCAGCCTTACAAGACAATAATAATAATGCATTGTTTTACAACGTAAATCTGTTTCTAACTTTGATTAGAAGGACAAATTCTCCTTTTTTCCCGATCTATACTTTAAGTATTTCAAATTATTCTGAATATTCTGTGTTCGATTTATTCTGAAGAAATCATTATTTATCCGATGATTACTTGGAAGGAAGTGGTTATCACGGAAATTCTTGAAAACTCTGATAACTTTTAGGTCGGCCTCATGGGACAGTGGGACAGTTCGTTCCGAAAAAGATGCTTATTCTGAAACAAAAATAAAAAGAAAAAAAGAAAAGGATTCATGAATATCATTTGAACTATATTCGGAACAACTTATTAAAGATTAGAAAGAAAATAGGACCTTAACCCTTCGTCACACATGTGGGTCGCTTACGACCCAGTCAAATTTTCCCGCTTAAGTATTTCCGAAACCCAATGATTTTGGCATTTAACCTCCCTGTCTAAAAGAACTTCTTGGTAGTGGAAACTGAACTGCAAAGGGACGCTTCAATTGTTTATTATGCTTCCGAGGAAGAAAAATTAGGAATTACACTTGTGCCTTAAACGATCCACATGTGTGACCGCATTAATGTTCCGCAACAATTCGGATGAATACTCATTTGCATGTGTATATCTACGAATTTAGATAATAGAAAAAGGTATGCGATATGTCCATCTAATGATGATGAGAAAGGTCGTATTCTTGAGCGATCTGTGAAAAGACGGTGTTTTAAAAAAATCGCACGAACTTCTGTAAAGATTGCGCTGCTTGAATTATTTACTCGTATATAATTTTTTTCAACGTTTAACCAAATTTCTTATGAAACCTAGATGATTGTATAACATCTAAATATTGATTTTGAACAGAAAAGTGGATTTTTCATTCATTTATTATAAGCATGAAATACAACAAATTACCATATTTTCGAATGTACAAATAAATATAGTTTTTGGAACTAGAAGACATGGGACTATATTTTTCTGACAGTTTCTTGATATTTATTGCAAAGATGCGAATTTTTTAACTAAATTTCCTTGTCCTCAGATTT
Source organism: Belonocnema kinseyi (assembly GCF_010883055.1). Taxonomy (NCBI): domain Eukaryota; kingdom Metazoa; phylum Arthropoda; class Insecta; order Hymenoptera; family Cynipidae; genus Belonocnema; species Belonocnema kinseyi. The sequence goes on along the minus strand of NC_046666.1, from coordinate 73,285,702 downwards.
TGGTGTATATTTAGATTATTATTTTGACAAAAGTTATATATGTAATTCGAAAACCAATTGAAGCAGGTAGCAGAAAATCCGAGCAATACACATACATTTTTACAGATTTTTTTAAAGCTTTTAAGATAGAAAAAAGAAAAACCGGATATAAACAACCCACCTGTGTGACGGAAGCAGAAAAAAAGCTATGTGACAAAGGGTTAAAAATAAAATTGAAATTTACGTGAATTAAAATAAGTTTTAGCCCCTATTCGTGGTTAAATGCATGATGATAATAAGTCTCATAAGAATACTAAAGAATATGGAATTAAAATAATATTTGGTTAGGCAAATTTACATTCAGTGAGTCTCAATAAATTAATACAATTTCAAACTCTAAGATGAAAGGAATTATCTCGGGAAGGATGCAAGATTGAGATGATACTTTAAGGTGTAATGCAAAAAAATCCAAGAACTTACATTAGTTGGGTAGCCTGTAAGAGGTGAAAGAAATGATGAAATAAGAAGATGTATTCCGATCTCACCAGGCTCGTAAGCCGTAGTTACCGCTGAAATTTTACCGCGATTTCGACGGGAGCGGGTGCAGTTTTCCAGCTTAGCATAAATTAGGTAAATTTTTATGACCAATTAAGCCAGAATATTATTATTATAATTACACCATTAGGCCATTTCCCTTTCGGGGTAGGCGTGACTCACTCGATAGGGGAAAGGAGTAGTGTGTGGAAGGGATAGAGATTTTTCAGATTGATCCAGAATTCTCGTGCTATTTAAGTAAATAACACGTTCGTTCCGCAACACTGCTCTGACCCAGGTTGCTGATCAATCTCTCTAGCGATCACCCCAAGCGAAAAACCTCACGAAGTCGTTATGTAAGGTTCCCCACTTGGGTCCATTTGTAGCCAAGGTCTTTGTTTCAATTGCGGTAATTCTACTCTTATCTTTTTCTTGATAAGTCCATGTCTCGCTACCGTATAGTACAGTCGGTACAAATATAGAATTATGTATTGCCATTTTAGCTTTATTTGATGTATTTTTACTTCTGATAAGGGGACCTGCTCTACCAACAACCTTCTTACCTTCATTTATTCGTCTATCTAATTCCTCATCTATCTTCCCGTCCCTAGTAAATAAGCTATGAAGGTATACGAACTTATCAACTTGTTCAATTCTCTCATCATTTAATAAAATATTGCATAGTGTTTTCTCACTCTTTCCTTCGAACATCATAGTTTTTGTTTTATTTGCGTTAATTTTGAGGCCCATGCTCTTCATGCTTGCATCTACTTAATTCAACATTCTTTGTAGGTCTCGATAGACTCTGCCATAACAACCTTATCATCTGCGAACGCTAACCCACGTACCCTTACTGTTTCGAGATCCACACCCTCTTCGTCGAAGAGAGCCATTCTTAAACACTTGTCCATTAATAATATAAATAACCATGAAGACATAACGCATCCTTGTCTAACTCCTTGAATAATATCGAAACAGTCACTCAGTTTCCCATTCACTCTTACACTCGCTTTGCTACCTGTATATATTGTTTTTATAGCTTGTAGGATCCATCCATTGACTCCATACTCTTTCAGGACTTCCCAAAGTTTACTTCTATCTACCTTGTCAAAAGTTTTTTCCAGGTCAACAAATGCACAGAAAACTTTTTTTCCTACTCTCAAACATTTTTCTGTTATTTGCCTTAAGCTAAATATTTGATCCGTTCGATAATTTTGATTAATTATAGATTATAAGATATTTTTATCTGAAATATGGAATCTTCAATGATAAATCAAAAAGAAATTATATGACCCGAGATATCGCTAATAAATCAAATACAATAATCAAATAAAGAAAAAGAGCAGTTATATCACTAGACGTAAATTGAAAATATGTACTTGAATGAAAGATATCCGAAGGCGGATTATTAAATGTGGGATTTTAAGTAAAGTTTAAACTTCGAGGAAAAATTGAATTAATAGTTTTCAGGTTTGCCAACCTCAATAAAAATCAAAGGAAAACAGTATGAATTAAGGGATAAAAAAGTAAGCATACGAGGTGTGTTCAAAAAATAAGGCGACTTTATGATTTTCTCAAAAAATATTCATTTATTCCTCAATATTTATGTTCTCCCCTTCAAAGTAATCCCCCTCAGATATAATACACTTGTGCCAACGCTTTTTCCAATCATCGAAGCACTTCTGATAATCATTTTGTGGTATAACCTTGAGTTCTATCAGCAATGCAGTTTTTATCTCCTCAATCGTTGAAAATCGATGTCCTTTCATGGGTCTCTTCAGTTTTGGGAAAAGAAAAAAGTCACTGAGAGCTAAATCCCGTGAATATCATTATTGGCTTCATTCAACATCTCCTGAGCGATGGTCATGCGATGGATCTTTTGATCAAAATTAAGCAATTTTGGAACAAATTTCGCTAACACACGTCTCATGCCCAAAAGGTCCGGAAAGATAGCAGGGCATGAGCCAACCGATATGCCAACATCTTCAGCAACTTCTCTGATGGTAATTCATCGATTTTTCAACACCATTTCTTCCACTGTTTGAACGTTTTCATCTGTTGTTGACGTACTGGGACGTCCAGGGCGAGGTTCGTCTTCGACATCCTCTCGGCCTTCTTGGAACAGCTTGTGCCACTTATACACATTTTTCTTACTCAAAGTAGACTCACCGTATGCAACTGTCAACATTTCAAGAGTTTTAGAGCACTGGATTCCATTTTTGACACAAAATTTAATGCAAACTCTTTGCTCTATTTTTTTCGAAAGAAGAAAATCGATGAGCACACCAAACCCTTCTAACCTTTTACGCCTCTGCCAGAAAAACACCACGAGCTATATAGTCAAAACTGCGAACATATGATCGTGACGAGTGTACCAACACAACAAAACAAAAAATTTAAAACTTGAAGTACGTAACACGCGAAAATTGAAAAGTCGCCTTACTTTTTGAACACACCTCGTACATAGAAAAATAAAATAAAGAATGCAACAATCATTATGAATACCAATAATCTTAGAATTATATGAGAGTACTGAAGAAACAGTACCCTAACGATTATGAATTATTTTAATAGCGAGGCAATTTTATATTTAACAGAGTTACTGAAAGATTAATATTTATAAGTTTATTAAGGGTAATCTTATTAAAAAGTTAAACACTTTCCTATCCGAAATATTGAAAGGAGAAATTTCTCAACAGGTTAGTTCTCCGATTTCTTTTAAACGTCGTACGTTTACATATTTTGATGTGCTGATTACGAATATAATAGTGAAAATTAGGGATATGGCGAAACCCTAAAAAAATTCCAGGAAAATCATGTTTTTTTGTGTTTATTTTAGCCAATACATAAAATTTCGCAAGATGTTCTAAACAGAAGTTGTAGATCTCATTAAGATATATCCTTTTTTAATATAAATTTTTGTACGAGTGACAGTTCACGAGAAAATTAGTAACACATCGATTTCCATGAAAAAACCTCTCATAACAATAAGCGTCAGGTCTTTCTTTACCGTCCGCGATCATAGTACTTCCGAGTATGTGTTTCTCACAATCATTAATCATTGATAAGAATTATTGGAATTGAATCGATTGTTCATTACTTCCTGAATTTTGACATCGCTAAACTTTCATAGTAACGAAGGCATTGGTACAATGGACCTGATGAAGAAATGGAAGACGACAACCGAAGCGAAAGCGAAGGAGATTATTCTCCGAACAATGGAGTCACTGAAAGAAAAGTGAAGCTCCCACCAATTATCATCACGCAGCAAATCGAGAATTATTCTCAGTGCATAAGAGGAATCGTGGCTACATCTACAACAAAGGAGACTAAAATAGATTATTCTCCGTATAAACTCAGTATCCGGTATTCAACTCTGGTGGATTATCTGGCACTACAAGACGAACTGAAGAAGGAAAAAATGAAAATGAGAGAATATCGATTTTCAACAAGCATAAGTCTATCCCTCTGCCCTACAAAAACCCAGTATTCCTGCTCACCTTTGACAAGGACCTGGATATGAAAAAGTGTGGGACATTAAACATATCTGCTCAGTGAAAGTGAAGTGGGAAAAATATAAAAACTCTAGGCAAGTAACGCAATGTCATAACTGTCAGTCCTTTAGACATGGTACGCTATAGTGCCAAAATAAACCAAAGTGCGTGAAGTGTGATAAAGGCCACTTGACTGCTAAATGTGATAAAACTAATGATATCCCGCCAAAGTGTTGCAATTGTGGTGATGCTCACCCAGCAAATTACTCAAAATGCCCCAAGTATCTGGAGCACCTGGAAAAAGTACAGAAGAAAAGGTCTTTTAACAAAATAAAAACTGGCCAGTTGGGGACCGCAAAGAAAAGCTGCAGAATAATTGTTCGTTTTTTGTGAATAAATATGCGACCGCACTATCTTCAGTTCTAATGAAGATAATCAAGTGATTTAAATTGGAGGCAGTTAGTTGAACTATCTGTAATAATTTACAATTTGAAGGAAGTATGTGCTTCTTGTTGTCTTCGTACAAATTACGATATTTGAAGTCAGCTTTTTATATAGGAAACCAAGTGCGAGAGCCCAGGGTGGTGCCGTTTTTTCAGGGGATCGTCCTCGGTTGTCCTCGGCCCGACCTACCCAACTTGTGCATCCGAACCTCTCTCTGGCCTTCAAGCCCTTTCCCTGTATTGAGGAAAACCGAGGCCGATCCCCCGAAAAACGGTACCACGCTGGGCTCTCGCACTTGCTGTTCTATATAAAAAACTGACTTCAAATATCGCAATTTATACGAAGACAACAAGAAGCACATACTTCCTTCAAATTGTAAATTATTACAGATAGTTCAAATTTTTCCTATTATTTTTTCAATAAAAAACTATGCTTCAAAGTTCACTGCTTTTAAAAGCTATCAAATTTCCTCACTTTTCATCGTATTTTCAGATCTGTAAGCTAGAAATAATTTTAGGAATATTAATTTTCGGCTAATTAACGTACAACATTTGCACCTTTAAAATGGTACCTCTTTCATTAACCTACCATTTTTTCTTCACATACTTATTCAACGTCAAAGCCAGAGGACTTGAATTTTCTCGCCGATAGTAGGTAAGATGCTGAGGCTCGTACGAACTTTAAATTCTAAGCTTTTAAATTGTAAAAATAGTGCGAAACAACTGCTAGTTATTCATCAGGTTATGAATGATGGGCGATAGAGACAATATTTCTACTCTCATTATGGGCCATTGGAATACCAATGGCATAACTAATAATCAATCTGAACTTAAACCATTTATAACTGATCATCAGATTGGAGTTATGTTAATAAATGAAACGAACTTAAAGGAAAAGAAAATGTTTAAAATGCCAGGCTATACTTGTATCAGAAAGGATAGAAATACAAGGGATTGTTGGTATTATGCTGGAAGATAGCACTGCGATAATCTCAGTATACAAGGCTCCGCAGTATAAGCTATACTTGCAGGATTTAAGTAGTATTTTTAAAGAATCAAATAAAATTCTTGCATATGGAGATTTAAATGCTAACAACACGGTTTGGAACTGCAGAACTAACAATGCTAATGGTAGAATCATTCATGACTATGCCCTTAAACACCTGCTTAATATTATTTATCCAGATTCTCGTACATTATTTCCATATAATAGCACACTACCTAGCACAGTGGATATAGGGCTTGCAAAAAATATTACATGGAATATAATGACTGATGTGACAGAAGAACTAAACTTTGATTATCCACCAGTCCTGATTGTGTCATCTAATATTAAAACCATTAATGATAATGAGAGAACTTATCCTAATTATAATGAAGCAAATTCGGATAAGTTTAAACAAGTTATAAACAAAAATCTCATACTATGAGTAGGGATATTGCCTCTAAGGACCAAATCAAAAGAGCTATTGGCGATCTCGTTGGTGTCATTCTATCAGCTAAAGAAAAGTCAATTCCACAACATAAATTCAATTACAATAGCTCTATTCAATAAATACCTGAAAATGCTAAGGAATTAATTAATTTAAGATTTTACCTTACAAAAATCGCTCAAAGAACTAAGAGCAAGGAAATTAATAAAATTAAAAATAAATTAACTAACCAAATTAACAAATATATTATTAAAAACAGTAACGAGAATTGGTCGAATAAATTAGAGAATTTAGAAATCAAAGATAACTCATTGTGGAAAATGACAAAGTACCTTACAAAGAAAAATAATAATATAATTTCTATATTACATGCTCTTAATGGACTAGCTATCAGCAATGAAGACAGAGTTCAGGAAATCGCAAGCAATTTTGAAAAAGTTTATTTTTTAACTGAAAATCTGGGGGATGATGAGACTGAGGGGATCGGTAACAGAATCTACCATAAAGTTAAGCATAAAAATGTAGATGTGGATTACGTTGATACAGTCACATCTGTGGAGAACTATCCAGGAAAGAAGCATTGCACACGATCAGTCGATTTCGCCGGAAACTCTTCCAGACCGCTTGTCTTTGTCTAGAAAGGTCTGCATGATTGCGACAAATTACAGTAAAATTATCATGGATCCTCGGAATGATCCACAGAGGACATCCATACAACAATTGGTTGGAAATATGTTCCGATAATAAAAGAGATCAGGCTAATCAAGTCGACATATTGATCACTGAATTTAATTAACATTTTCAATCGAAATATATTAAAATATATTCTCCTATGATACAAATAAAAAAATTGATCAATAAAAACATTATAAAAAATACTAGAAAATTATGCTCCTCAAAATAATTCAACTTTTCCGTGGTGAAGTTCGTGATTAGATACCAAGCCGAAAGAAACATTTTATCTGTGATAAATCACAGAGATGCCTTCCGGCTTCACATGAGACGTTAGAAAGAGGTATAAGTTTAACCCACATTATTTCTGCGACAAGGCACAGGGATACCTTTCAGATCTATCAAGCTAGCACCTCCACAAACGAAATTCCCAAATTTCTTTGTATGAGAATTTTGGGCTTTTTTTGCCGATTTCTGAGATCGGCTGCTTTTAATAAAAATTCAAATTTTGAAAGAAGGTGCTGACTTGAATCAAGCAAGCATCTCCACTATATAAAAATTAAAAGAAAAAAATCAAACACGTCAGAATGTTGGGCTTTTTTTGGGCTCTTGAACGCACTAACAACCAATTTCCAAAAAACACTTCTACTAAAAATAAAACTACCTCCTATGTTAAAACTCAAATTCAGAAAAAACAAAGAACACCAGAATTTTGGGCTTATTTTGGACTTCCGAATGCACAAAAAAAATCCAAAAACTACCTTCATTTTCAAAAAACCAACCCCTTGCGAAAAATAAAATTTACAAAACACAAAATGCACCGGATTTTATGTTTATTTTGGATTCTCGAATTCACCACACAAAAATTCAGAAAAATCACCACTATGTACAAAAACACCAACCCAATAATAGAGACTTAAATCTTGATGTTGGCATTTTTGAAAAGCCGAAAAATCAGAGACTCCATTGAGGCAAGAAAATTCGATGAAAGATTTGTTTTAAAGTTATATATACGCGGTAGAGCGGGGTTCGTTTTAGACTTTAAAGGGTGGAGCCCAAAAATCGGAGTGGGAATTTTCGAAGAGCGCAAAAATGAGAGACTACATTGACACTATAAAATTCTCAAAAAGATTATTTTTTGACAAAGTCATATTTACGTGGTAGAAAGGGGTTAATTTTAGTCGTAAAGTGTTGTAGTCCAACAGTCGCAGTGAGTATTTTCGAGAAGCCCAAAAATCAGAGACTCCATTGATAATAGAAAATCCTAAAAAATATTATTTTTTGATAAAGTCATATATAAAGGGTTTTTCAATAGGAACGCTACAAAAGTAGACCGATAGTGACAGCAAACGACGCAATTTTTTTCCCGCTCTTTTGGCATTTCTCTTCAGTAAGGTTTGCCATTTAATTAATTTATGGTCGTCATAATCGTCCTGCCAGATCAACAATTGAGCGTCTAGTGAAAAAATTTGAATCCGCAGGTACAGTGCAAAATTTTCCCGTGCCAGTGAGACAAAGAAGTGTCCGTAGTGTCGAGAATATTGCTGCCGCTAGCGCATTAGTTGAGGAAGACCCAAATCAGTCTCTCAGACGTTGTTCTCAAGCGTTGAGCTTATCTGTGACGTCGTTGGCGCTTGACCACCAGAAGCGACGTATGTTCGTCAATTGGGCTGAGCAACAACTTAAAAATGATCCGAATGTTCATCGAAAAATCATCTTCAGCGATGAGGCTCATTTCTGGCTGAATGGCTTCGTCAATAAGCAAAATATGCGTTATTGGTCAGGCAGCAATCCACACGAACTCCATGAGTCAACATTATATCCCGAAAAAATTACGGTTTGGTGCGGTTTATGGGCCGGCGGCGTCATTGGGCCGTAATTCTTCCGTAATGATCAAGACCGGCACGTTACTGTGAATGGGAAACGCTACCGCTCAATGATAACCGAATATTTTTGGCCCGAATTGGATGATATGGACTTGGACAATATGTGGTTTCAACAGGACGGCGCCACAAGCCAGCGACGATTGATGATCTTCGTACGAATATCGAACGTGAAATTGCAGCAGTATCGACCGAATTATGCTTGAAAACCCCTCGAAAATTGGGTTCAGCGTCTGGACTTCTGCAAGCGTGCCCGTGGTGGCCATGCAAAAAAAATCGAGTTCCATACATAATGGCATCGAATGTACTTTCACATGAATAAAGAATTTCATTTATATCCAAAACCGTTTTTGTTTTATTTAAAAAAACTTTTGAAGCGCTCTTATTGAAAAACCCTTTACGTAGTAGAGAAGGGTTGATTTTATACGTTTAGGGTTGAAGGCCAAAAATTGAAGTGGGTTGTTGCGAAAAGCCCAAAAATCAGAGAATCGATTGACGCTAGAAAATTCTCTACAAGATTTTTTTAAACATTCATATCTATGTGATAGAGAGGGGTTTATTTTAGACGTTAAGTGTTAGAGTCTAAAAACCGGAGTGGATATTTTCAAGGAACCCAAAAATCGAAGACTCGATTGACACTAGAAAATTTGAAAAAATATTATTTTTGTCAAAGTCTTATATACGTGGTAGAGAAGGGATGATATTATATGTTAAGGGTTGAAGACCAAAAATTAGAGTGGGTATTTTCGAGGAGCCCAAAAATCGAAGGCTCCAACCCAGAACGGCTAAAATCAACGTTTCTCCACCACGTATGTATGACTTTATCAAAAAATAATATTATGGAAAATTTTCCAGTGTCAGTAGAGTCTCTGATTTTTGGGCTCCTCGCAACTACCCACTCTGATTTTTGGGCTTCAACCCTTAACGTACAAAATCAAACCTTCTCTACCACGTATATATGAAATTGTCAAAAAATAATCTTTTTGAGAATTTACCAGTGTCAATGGAATCTCCGATTTTCGAGCTCCTCGAAAATACTTACTCCGATTTTTGTTCTCCAAAACTCTGCGTTAAAAAACAGTCCCTTGTTAACAATCCGAAATGATTTTGTCCAAACCAATCTTTTTCGGAATAATACAGTGTTACTAAAATGCCTGATATTTTTCGAATTTTTTGGTGCAAATGGAGTCCAAAATAAACCCAAAATCTGGTGCCTTTTGTGTTTAGAAAAATTTATCTTTCGTAAGGGGGTTGTTTTTTGAAAATGGGGGTAGTTTTTGGATTTTTTCCATGCATTCTGGAGCCCAAAATAGCCCAAAATTCTGGTGTTCTTACTTTTTCTGAATTTGAGTTTTACATAGGGGGTAGTTGTATTTTTAGTAGGGGTGGTTCTTGGAAATTGGTTGTTGGTGCGTTAAAGAGCCGAAAAGAACCCAAAATTCCGACGTGTTTGATTTTTTTCTTTTAATTTTTATATAGTGGAGGTGCTCGTTTGATTCAAGTCAGCACTACACTCAAAATTTGAATTTTCATCAATAATAGCGGAGCCCAAGAATCGGCAATACAACCCTCACGAAACGTTCAATCAGGGTAAGTGTTTGGCCAACATTATGACTGTGACTAGTCAAAGGAGTGTCTTCCCGTCCTCTCATGAGACGTTCGAGAACGTATGGGCTTGATTAACATTATTTCTGCGACAAGTCGATTAATTACAGCCCCCCCCCCATGAGATGTTGGAAAAGAGTATGGGTTTGACCAACATCATTTCTGTAACAAGTCACAGGGGTGCTTTACTACACCCCGGAAACGATAAAAAAGGTAAGTGTTTGACTAAGATTATATCCGTGAACAGTCACGTAAGGATGTCGCTTAGGTGTACCACTAATTTTTTCGGAAACTATCACTCATGGAAAAAAATGCATACAACAAAATATTTTTCATGAAAATCGCCTATTCACAAATTTTTAGTATTATATTCGTAATCAGTTCATCAAAATACATACTCATATTGAGTTTGAAGGATATCGGAGAATTTACGTTTACGGAACGGCACCCCATTATAATTAATATGACAGAAATATTGAGAATATTATACTTACAAGTTAAATTAAATCTTCTCTCCAACTCCTTTATTTAATTTAATATATTTAGATAGAAGCCTGAAGAAAAAACGATAATTATTTTAAACAAAGAAATTGTTACTGGAAAACTCAAAATTAGTACACAAATTTTTTGTATTAGCAATAAAATAACTTACTTGATTATAAAAGTCGAAATGATGTTGACTTTTTCCTGTCCTCAAAGAAAACCTAAATAGAAAAAATGTGGAACAAAAATATTTTTAAAGTATAAATGTATATAATATGAAAAATTAATTAAATTGAACCTCAATCTTGTTTATTTTATAATTTCATATAAAACCGAGTTGCACGGGGAGGGCACGTGAAACAAAAACACTACCATGTGTCTAAGATTTGTTTGTCTTCTTTGAATCATAAATTGATTTGTAATAAACAAAACAATCATATGATCTCAGTGATATTCTTCTTAGCAGAATCGAAGATACTGTTTATTGTATTAATTTTTTGACTTAGTTGTTTCAATAGAGGTCAGACTCTCAGACATGTGTATTCTCGCGAGATCGGGTGCATTAGACGAATATTTTTTCATTTCCATTCTCACCAGATTGTGATGGGAGGAGCAGATAGTACATGAAAAAATGTTCAAATAAGTGACAAGATAACAATTAACAATAGAATCCACTAAATTTCTTACCTTCAATATCTTTTCGAATGTATCGTTTATATGTAATTTCTGCTGGCTTCAATATTCTGGTCCTTCTTACTTTCATTATTCTTTACTTAGAAATCTTATTATTTTAATTTTGTCAACAAATTTAATCATATAATTTCAATTCATTGTATAAGTACTCAAATTCTTTATTTTCTACAATTATCTTAGTTTTCTGTTCTTCATTACTTATTTCACTCTAATAGTTGTTTCACTTTTTGAGTTTATTTTATTAGTTTCCTTATACATTCTATTTGTTATCTATTGCACTCATTTTCCATCTATTTGTTGATCGAATTAGACAAATTAAGAAACACGAGAAAGACAATGTCAGTACAACGATTTCAAGATATATGGTTTACAATCTTTTAACAGGCAATCGTCTTTTACGAATCTTTTAAATAGTACTCAAATGTCCATGTTTTAGATGGTGTTTATTGAATATCCATTTTACAATACGATATACTTAATGGATGTTCATAACATCTAAGAAAATTCAGGCTATTTGGGTTCGATTTTAGAGATTCGCAAAAGTGATAGATGACATATCCGAACTGCAGATACGCTTTATGTCATTTGCACGCATCGCTATCTCCCAAAGGTTTATTCAAGTAAATGGCAGAGTATTTTTATTAATTCGTCAAGAGAAAACTCTTTTTTAAACGAGATGGTCAACGGCCCGAAAACGTTTTAAGTACTTAAGCAGGAAACACATTTATTTTAACGTGTTGCAAGAAACTTTCTTCCTTATTTCCGTTAAATATTTAGTTTACCCTTGTTTTCGTATCAGAAAAACAATTTTCGGGTTAAAGCTATACCACGGGGTTCGCATACAGCACCTTGACCATGCCGTCGAGGGTCTAATTGTTTCGGACGAGTCGAGCGCTGGCGTCACAGTCTTCTTCAACAAGACTCAAGACTTGCACTGCGAACCCTCTGTAGTAACCAGCATCACGATACATTGGGAAGAGAAAGAGAGATATAGGAAAAGGAAAAGAACGGAAATACAGTGCAGGATTACATATAATGGAAACCAGAATTCAAATTCCATCAATTTAGAATTCATTCATTTCGAATTTATCTGTGTTATTAAAAATAATTCATTGGATGTATTTAAGCAATAAATTATTTTTTCGTTAGAAAAACTTGTTGGCCATGAAAAGGATCGATTGTTCTTTGCTGTCTCCTACTTGATACGGCGGTCCTCATTAGGGATAGAGATACGAAGGAATAATTTATTGATTAAATTCAATGAATTATTTTTTATAACACAGTTAAATTCCAAATGAATGAACTTAAAGTTCATAGAATTTTAATTTCCGTTTCCATAATATTTAGAACTGCACTATATTTCCTTTCTCTTCCTTTTCCCAGTGTCTCTCTTTCTCTTCCTTTTATATCGTGATTATGGGTACTACAGAGAGTTAGCATTGCAAGCAAACATTGCGTCTTGTTGAAGAAGACTGTACTGTCAGCGCCCGACTCGGCCGAAAAAATAGTCCTCCCGACGTCAAGGTCAAGGGGCTGGATGCAAACCCCGTTGTAGCTTTTACCCCAATTTTCTAAAGATTTTTTACCACGCAATTAAATTCCCCGATAACAGGTCATACTTCCCTGGTTATGCTCGGAGAGCCTGAATTTAATATCACCGTCACTCACAACACCGACACCAAATGCAGGTTTGACTGTATAAGCATCGTATACGGTTGTATCTTCGTTAATTGATGGTGCTAGTAGGAGGAGCAAAGCGATCTCGCTCACGTTTGGTTTTTCGGCGATAAAATTAAGCGACGTCAGCATTTCAACTAGTCTAATGTTAAAAGTAGAGCTAAGGCCCTCTCAACACGAGCTTTAAAGTACAGGTTTATTCCTCGCAAACGTTAAAACATTATATCTCGACTCGCTCCTTCCAATCATTGAACCTGCGAATCTTTTATCTTTGAATATTTCACTGTTTAAAACTTGAAACACTTTTGAAACATTTGGAGGCATAAGTAACCTCAATTTCGCTATTGCGAAGGGTTTGTTATCGGCTCTACCGTTTACACTTGAGATTTCTGAGAATATTTGTGCGTGAAGTCAAAACTATTGTAATTATTCCAAAATTATTAACTTAAAAGATTATATTTAACAATCTTTATTGATCTATGTCATTCCTGGATTCTGAATATTAAACCTTGTCGGATTGTTCTCAGATTATCAATACGAACCTTTTTATGTCTGCCGCGTCTACCACGAGCTCCATTATGTTATAAACAAAGGTTATACTCACCACAATTGATAATTTACATCCCTACTCTATGAAAAGTGAGGAATTTTCCACGAGCATTACTTTTGTACCCGTAGTGAGTGAAATCGATTTTTAATCGTATTTCATGTTTCATGTTTCATATTTCTAAGAGCTTCCATACTTTAAACATTCCTATTAAGTGCTTAAAATCAACTTACCTGTTTTTGCGATGCCTAGTTACAGGGTCTGGCCTCGCTCCGACTGAGTAGGCTCGGGTTTGTCTGGCCTGAAAATCTTCACCAGGTGCCAAGAAGCTGGTTATTTTATCCAGATGGTATTCGGAAAACCTCAGATCCGTACCTGGTGTCCCCGAATTTGAAGGATCCATATGGACGTATCCAGCGTCTCCGAGGGGTGCCATTGGGACGTAATCATCTGGTGGAAGAGTGATCGTCTCCCCAACCAACGACGAGGCACGAGAATGCAAATGAGCTATCATGGCTGGGCTCATTGGCATATAGCCTCCTCCACCAAGACTGGGACTCGAACCGCAAGGGCTGCATGTATCCACGCACGAACTCTGCTGTCAAATTTGGTTCGATTAAACTTTCTTAAGATGGCTGGGGAAATCTGAGGGAATTCTGAGTTAAATGTGTGAGAGAGACAAACTTATAATAAGCACGTCTCAAAGGGTGAAGCTGGTTAGTGAAAAAATCGTTCGTAGCAGAGTTACTAAGTAGATTAGTATTAAAGAATAAGTAGAAGTAACGATTTTTCGAATATATCTCGGAAAATACAAAAAATGTCAGAAAAGTTTTTAAACAAAAGTTGTAGATCTAATCAAAATATACATTTTTGATTCAGTACGCTTTTTCTCCCAGATTAATAGTAGCTGCGAAAATCGCTAGTGAAACTACTAAGTGCAACAGACTTGAGTCGTTGGAAAGGGGTGGCATTTTACCAGCATTATTTCCACAGAAGGGCCGAACACTTCAATCTGAGATGAAATGAGTATGGAATAAAAAAAAAATTATTATCGGTTTCCCATGGTTTAAATGATGGTAATCAAATTTTCCGGTATTTTCACTATCATATTCGTAATCAGCGCGTTAAACTGTATAGGTATGCAGAGTTTCAAATTAATCGGAGATGAGCGTTTTTCAGAAGTTCAACCTTAAATTCAAAAGCATGCTCATGGCAATATAAACTTCGTTGTTTCAAATAGTTTAAAGTCAATTTTTATGGTGAACCTAGTGGTTGCCGCGAGTACTATAATCAATTTTATAAATTTAAATAGTAAACCTGCATATCTGCACAGATTTTCAACGATTTTGCGTATAAATTAAAAGTCTGCAGACCTAACCATTCCACGATCTTTAACTTTTTTCTGTTTGATAATATTCTTTAAAATCTGATACATAATTGATTAAGAAAATTCCTACTGACTTACTAGTAGTTTCAAATGAACAATAAAATTTTCTTCTCGCAACGTTGCTTTGAATTGACTATTTCGTCAATGAATCATGAAATAATAAAAATATCTTGACAAAAATCGATATCACTCCAAAATTAAACAATATTTCCCAAACAAAAATAATAAGATATTTTCCAGAAAGAGGCTTTCTTCGCCATTTCTGAGCAAAGCTAATGCAGTTATCGCAAAAAAGATGTATAAAGGTGGATATCAAAGAGAAATATCACCTGCGAAAAAGAATTGGAGATAAAATTGAACGAGTATTGTTGCTGATTGCTCGGCCAAGGTGCGTAGTCGCCGCTATTCTCCGCAGACATGACGGGCTTATCAGGAGTCAAGGAGTGACCGTATCTTTCTGAAGTTATCCCCTCCTCCATGATGTTCTCGATGACACCGTCATCCATAGAGAGCAATGATCCTGCTGAATCTGTAGAGCAAGTTCCTGAAGCTGGACTTATGGGCAACGAGGTTACCGGCGGGGAATAGGAAATTCCCCTGCCGTAGATGGAATGCGGCCTTGGCGCGTGCAAGCCAAGATGATTCGCTCTCGGATATCCCAGGACAGGAGGAATTGGATGACCTTCACTGGTGGTTCGAGTTCGCGATGGTAAACTGTCGCATCTTTCCCTTCCGCTTGTGCCTGCAAATTTATTAATCAGTAAATCTCGACAGAACTGGTGTAAAGTGTTATAAGCCAATACCATTGTCCCAGCAGAAAAAGTCGTTTTGTTAGTCTCATATTGTAGTCTCTGACACCTGGCTTTCGCCAAATTATCCTTCTAGTCTTGTTGCCCTCGACCACTAAATGCCCTTCCGTAAAGATAGTGTTGAGAGAAGAGAATATGGAGCCTGTCTGTACACCCATGATAGCCTTTAAGAGTATTAGGGTAATATTGAGTGCTACAGCTACTCATCCTACTTTAGAGAATATTTTTTTTGAAGTATTATCGCCATGCGACAGTTCATCGCGAGAGGAGATCTCAAAACCCACCACATTGATTTTTCTAGTATGGATATTGACTTGATGATAGTAGATGATTTGAACAAGGTGCTTTAGCTCTCTCGACACGATCTTTCTTTCACTTCTAACTATAACCGCATTAATATAAATACTAATTCGCTCATAACCTACTTCCCAATACAAACCTAATTTCTATACGCAATCTGCCTGGCAGAGATGAGTCGGATTTCCGTACGATTGGAAACCTTGGACCACTCTCAAAATCATAAATTTGATGAAAAGATGTAATAATAAACGAATATTAGCTACAAAAACGAAAAATATAGTCATCAAAGCTGAATTTCTTAAACTGAGAAATTTAGTCCAAACAAAAATTACAAACGCATGTGATAAATACAATTACAATTCTATAATAAACAAAAATTAAAAAGAAGATATTTGACTTTCATTAAAAAGACTTGGTGTAATTCCTTTAAAAGATGAGCTGACTGTAATTTTTCGCCTGACCACCTGTTAAAAACCATCTTGACGCTGCCACGCAACCTCTTAGTTTACCC
>NC_046666.1:73254326-73269242 GCF_010883055.1 Belonocnema kinseyi | reverse complement strand
CCCTCCTTTCTTGCCCAGAATCCTCCACATTTGACGATTTTAACTTCTTTTTTATTTGTATCACCATCGAAAATCTCTTTGATACCCTATCAGAAATATGATCTAACGCTCTGAGATCAGAGGTATATCTATTAAATTGGTATATCTAGCTCTTCCTGACATTTTTCTTGTTCATCATATATACAATGCTTCCGTTCATGTTGAAATCTTCTCGGATCCTATTTCTTCTAAAGAATTTCGCTGTATATCTATCCTATGGGCCTTATCTAAGCCTTTAGAGCGTATTCTCCATGAGCAACTTTCGGAATACCTAGACACCAGTAATTGAATGGATCCAATGCAGCCAGAGTTCAGGGCGAATCACAGTATACTCACTGTCTGTTTAAAAGTGACAATGGATAATAGAAAGATCACTGTCGTTATCCTCTTTGACTTCTCGAAAGCCTTTGATACTGTAAATAACAAGCTGCCGTTGTCAAAGTTCAGACTTCACAATCTTTCGAATATAGGAATTAAATTATTTGAATCTTATATCTGCAATCGGTCTCAGCTGGTATGAAACAGTGATCTCTAGATCTATTTAGAGACCCTCAAGGGAGAGTTGAAACACGGTTTACTCAAAATCTGATTGGCGCCGCTCTACCGGAAATAGTTAAACTTTTATTAGTTTTGAGTCGCATGAGTTGGCGCTATCTTCAAATCACAATTTTATTTTTATGAGGATTTAATACAGAATAGAGACAACAATCAAACAAGAACATTATTAATTATTAAGAAGGTTAGTTATTAAGGTTAGGGCACATTAATATTTACTTTGGAACACATATACACTGTAAAAAATAAAAAAATTTCACAACTAAAAATGGTAAAATCACATAGAAAATTTGTGTAAAATTATCACTTGTATTATAGGGAAAATACCATTTTTGAGGTTAAGAATCCAAATGAATTTGTAACTTTACCACTTTCAGTATTGCAATATAGCATGACGTTGTAAGAATACATTTTCTGCTCGTGAATCTGACATATTTAAGGTAGGTAATAAAAGGACCCTCTTTGAAAGTGGACAATTTCTGCAAGATTGTGAAAGTACAAAAAGTAGTAAAAATCCCTTTTTCGAACGTAACCTTGCATCTTGAAAATGGGAAATTGATATAAATCGCATTTATGCAGGTTTTAATACAGTAAAATTAGAAGTCATTGTTCAATTTCCAGGGTGCGGAAAATAACAGAAAATTTGTAAAATTACAATGATTTGTAAAAATGTTGTCAGGAATCGGTAAAAATAATGAAAAATGTTCTTTATATTGAAAATGAATCAAAATGTATTCAATAATATGTAAAAGCTTAACGAATAACCTCTTGAAGGAGGATTATCCTATTGCAGTCATTTTTTTCATAAAATATATTCTTACAATTAAAGAAAAATATTTCAATATCAAAACATATATTAGAGGAAGATTAAAAGTTTACAGAAATCGAATAAATTCAATGAATCAGCGAAACTCCAAAAATATCGATTGCATTTGTTTCAAGTTTGCTGAATGGACTTAGCTACCATTAAATATTTAAATTATTGTCTAAGTTTTCTTTACTATTCAGTTGAGTTTATTATTTATTTCGTGAATGTCAAGCCAATGCAGGGCAAAATTTGACGCTTCAAACTCTGGAAACCTACGTCTGTAGCTTTCAGCGCCACCAAACGGAGTGTGTATAAGTTAGTGAAGTGTGGTCGAAAATGCCGTATAAATTATAAGAAAACTTTTATGGACGCTCAGATTCCTATGTGCTTTCCATCCGGGTTTGAAGTTAGGCTTCGAAAAAAAATATTTCTATATAAATTGTATGAATGAATTGACTATTTATGTAGAAAGCCATCACTTTTTCGAAGCCCAACTTCAAGCCGGAGGGAAGCCATTTATAAATGTATGGACCTGCACGATGTACAATATTGTTTTTATTTGAGCAGTGGTAGTACGACAGGGAATTTCCTTACGGAATTATAATTTTTATTTTGAGACAGAATTTTAGTAAAAAATATACGTATATATTATATGTTTACATAAATAAATAACTTATTTATATGCAGATTTATTTCCTTTTTATGTCCTTTCCTTTGCATATATATTAATTAATGTAAATTTAATAATTTGAAAAATATTACTTTCTGCAACATTCCTGATTTTAACGGGCAATTTACAATTTCTACAGAAGCTACCATTAATAACGTTTTTACTTCGGATGCTGGAATTACGAATAATTGTGAAAATTCAAATATTTTTTGTTAAAATGCCATAAATTACAAATTTACAAATCATTGCGGTTTTACCGAATCTGCTTGGAAACTTACATAACTTGAAAGTTAATTTCCCGACTGAACGTGGATACTCGCTATTGTCTGTGAAAACGCTACTTTGATAGTAGGTAATATACGAACCTACTATGAATGTGGTAAAGTTACATAAACATTTTTTTACAGTGTACTTTAAAATTTTAATAAAAAAAAGAATTAATAAAAAATAAAACTATTCAAACTTTTTGCGCCCCATGAAAATATCAAAGTTTCAGTACAGCGGCGACTATTGGAGGGGGGAAACGTGTCTCAACTCTCCCTAGAGGATCTCTAGATCTATTAATGCGCTTAATAGCCTAATTCAGAGGGTTTAGGAGGACAATGACAGTGTTTTCCAGTTTTATCTAGCAAACGGATTTACTCTTAACATAGTCAGAACAAAAGCAATTACAGTTGGTTCTTCATCCTCCCCTTCTACTAAAAGTTTTGCAACCTTGAGACCTTTACATATGAAGAAGCTCAGTATTCCAATTGTTCAATGTGTCAAGGATCTTGGCTTTCATGTTAATCGAACACTATCCTGAAAAGAGCATGTGAGTGAAATATCTAGAAAAACATTTAGTGTCCTACCAAAATTAAATAGAAAGAATCCCTTCTAACCCTTACTCGAATACAATTGGTCAAAAGTCTAATCATTCCTTTCTTTTATTATAGCTGAATTGCTCATGACGATATTACGAATGCGCGGAATCACAAACTTGAGCGTTTACTCAAATCTCGAATTCGGCTTATCTATAATGCTCCTCAAAGCAAGTATGTAACTCTATGTAGACAGAGAGAGAGAGAGAGCAGGATTATTTAATGTGACTAGAAAAATGCAATCTTTAGTGGGATATCTGTTATACAGTCTATTTAATGATGAAGCTTATCTATACCTTTTCATTCTCTATAAATTCGGTAATAAAAATCAATCAACAGAGTCTAAACTTCGCCAGAGGAAGTCAGTGTTAGAAATACCACAACACCGTACATGCAAATTCCAAAGGACCTTTAGCGTTCATGGGGCTCGTCTTTAAAGCAAACTACCGCAGACAATCAGAAATGCACCTTCGCAACATATATTTTAGCAATATATTTTCAAATATTCAATAAATATCTATAATACAACTCTGAAATTACTCGGAAACTCGGACAATCAAAAATCAGGCACTATTAACTTTATCTAACTATTATACGTTTCACCATCAGAAATTGTCTTTTTCTTTCATATTCTACAGTATTTATATTCTACTACCTAAGTTCCTACCTTCCCTTTTCTCTCACTTACTGTCGCATAATATACCCACTCAGATATTTTTTAAATTCATATTCACACCTATAAAACTACTTGCATTTAATTGTAAGGAATCATACTTTGTAACTCCAAAAGCTGTTTGCTTGCAAATAGATTCTATGTACAGTAAACTGCCACCTATTCTAATGATCGCCTAGTCAAAAGTTCACCTATTCTATATTCCCTATACACGCTTATTCGAAATAAGGCGGTTTTGTCACCCTGTCCAAGTACCACCACAGTTTTCTGTGGTGGAGGGAAGGTAATACCTCTATTTAACGCGTCCCCGTATGATGGATAGGGGAAATCTCGCTGGAAACAGAGGTTAGAACTGAAATAAAATAGACCCCGCGAAGTGGTATCTCAAACGGTGTCTCTAGGATACCAGGTCGCCTCGTTAAGTATATATCTTCCCACGGTATGCGGAGCTCTGCGGGGGGTACTAGTGAGGAGTTAGGAGGTTCAATGCATGTAGCGGAGGAACCTGACCAGGATCAAAAGTCAGAGGTTAAGAAAGATTTACTCTAAGCGAAAGCACACCGTAAGGAGGCATTACATTTCATAGTGGAATTAAATCGTGTCTTATACGACATGAAGGGTTTCTGCAAGGAAAGACGTAACATGGACATACGAGTCAAAGAAGGTCTTAAAAAGATGTAAAAGATTTCAGACGAAAATTTGAAAGCTGTAAGCGCAGCTGATTTTTACCTGGGATACATGCCACAACAGCAAGAGAATCCACTCTTAAGGTGATGGCAAAGTCGAAAGCAAACACAAGGCAAAGCGGTACTCAGAAAGAAGAAGCTGAGGAAACTCCCACTCCCTAACAAAATTGTCTTCTGCTGTCAGGCAGAAAGTTGGGGCAGGAAACTCCGTGAGCGAGCTTGTCCCGCGCACAAAAGTTGGGATCCTGGATCTCAACACAACGTATGATGTGGAGGAGGTGACGGAGGCCATCCGAAATCACTTCGGTTTGATGTGAGCATGACGAAAAGGGCTTTTAGAGGACATCTGAAGGCCTAAGAAAACCAGGTTGTCACAAAAATATCACGCCGAAGCTCCTCGTAGAAGCTTCACCCCTATGTTCCTGAAGCAATGCGAAAGCGGATTTCGAGAACATTGGTTGGCGAAAGGGGGATTGGGTTAGTCAGTAAAAATCTAAAACGATCATCTTAAGAATTGCCTACTAAGGTAAACGATTCCTAGGATGGGTGTCTTATGCATGATTTCCCCTCCTACCACAAAAAACCACGATCTCTGTACGGGCTGTACGGTCACGCCCGCCTGAGTGGCTACCTAATTTAAAAAAGAAGCCCGAAAAGGCGAAATTTTAAATTCAGTATTTTAATATGTCGTCATGAGAATTTAGAATACTTTTTCGAGAAAAACATTCTAAACGTAACAGTGTAAAATCTATGTTATCAATCATGTTCCATTCTTTTGTCGATTGCGAACCTATCACTGTTAAAAACTACAATCAACTGTCCGAAATATGAGTTGAGAGTACCCGATCTGATACGCTTACCACAAATTTTTGATATTTTATTTCGTGACACTGAAAGTTGGTCAATGGACAAGAAAATGAAACATGAGTTAGAAAACACATTCTACACTTGAGACATATTACTATTTATACCTTTATAACTTACTTTTATGTTTAGAATATTTTCTCCAAAAACTCGTTTCCACCTGGTCTAGCATTTTAGACTTGAAATTCCAGAGCTTTAAAACTTACTTTTATGCTTAGAATATTTTTTTTTTAGAAGTTGTTTGCACTGTTATATAATGCACTGTGCTAACCTTTCAGACATTTCCACCTATCCTTCCATGTCCGCGACTTCATGCCACAAAACTTACCATCCCGCGTAATATTTTTGTCGTTCTTTGATTATATTATATTGATTTTTAGTTGGCAAAATGTCGTACTTCAACAAAAACATTTTAAAGAACTTGAAAAACACTAAAACTAACGGAACTTTTTCAACTGTTCAAATTGAGACTTTGTGAACCGTTTCCAATTGAAGTTCGTAATATTTTGTTATATACTTGACTGAGTACTCGTGCACTCTAGACCTTCCGCTTCAGACAAAGAGTATCAATTAGCCATATCTCTCGCCCCTTGAGCCGAGAAGCTTCGTGAACCAGTGGTTCTAAGAAATACTGCACTGCAGTTATTACATTCAGAGTCGGTTGTATTTTAAATATGTATTATTATTGATAGTATTCATTGATTTAAAATAGAACCGCGCTATTGGGCACATGCGCTGGCCTTAGCATAATTGATCGTGTACGTTTTACGGCCGTTATAATAAGTGGCAGTTTACTGTACTCTCTTTTCCTTAGAGGTCTAATTAGCCCTAGCAATTTTTTGCAAATAAGTAGAAATGCAAAATACAAATACTTGCATAATTCGGAACTTGAGCCATCACCCTGGGTTAATAATAAACTATAAAGGTTACTCTCATGCTTAATTACATTTACGAGTCGATCCCTTTGATGAACATCTTGTGTGCTTAAACAAATATGTTATTTTTTACTAATATATTCTATATTTTTTGAATGATCAATTGATAATTTATTAGATTATACAATGGAATTAATGGAAGATTTTCATTTGTTTTTCAGATGCATATGATTTTCGTCAAGAAAGGATGATCACCATTACTTACACGAATTTGTATTCCAAAGAAGCATTGAACAGTGCCCAAAGGAATAGGGAGGAATCATTCGAGAAAAGTGAAACACAGTTCCAAATACGAAACCACAAACATAAAATACATCTAGGAACAAATCCAACAATAAAAGAAGAAGTGCCGATTTATTAGATTTTTAATTAAACATTTGAATGTTTTTAAGAATATTAAAACCGAACTTTGGTTTGGCAGCTTCGACCATTATTGTGATAAGTTTACAAGCAACAACTGGAGGGAGTGAGAATTGCGTATCATGTAACGAAAATACATACAGTGTAACACGGATGTTTTAGATGATTGCGTTTGATTGATAGCCACGGCAGCTAAGGGCAGCGACAGTGTTCTCTGATGGAGATTTGTTGTGCTAGTGGTGATCGCGGTTGCGGTGGTGATAGTAGTTGTTCTTATTTTTGTAGTTGTGGTTGATGGTGATGATGTAGTATTGTCATAAGTGGATTGGAAATTATTGGCGGAATGGGGACGACTTGCTACTGACATGGTTAGGTAGCGAGATGTGTTTCACCGATTCGACTGCGGATTTACAGGGTGAAAGTACATCAATATCCATTAGGTGCGTATTTTTTAATTTGATCCAAAGGGCCTTAGTTTCCGAGATATCGAGGTTTGAATATTTGAGCTCCAGCGATGGAGTACTGACATTAGTTGATGCCATCCTAGCAGTTCCAGTCCCGCAACCGTCACTGTACACGACCGGCTGTAAACCACATAGCTCTGATTGTCCATAATCTACTAGATAAACTTAAACGGTTCCTTTTTGTTTTCTCTTAATTTTGCTTTGAGAGATAGAGGAGGCCCGAGGGTTTTTTTAAAAGCGTCGTTAACTTCTGTGCCTCATCAATTTCGAAAACAAATTTCTATAAAGCGGTAAAGTGGTTCAGTTTCACTTAAAACAATACAAATTCAATAAATAGAAAATTAGATACCTAAAAGGTAAAAAGACATTTGGCTCCTTGGCGGACACTTACGTAAAACGATACGTAAGTGACTATGCCGTCAACCTAAAAGAAATGATAAGACGCCCAAACAATGCGTTACATCAAATTTATTTCATTAATTAATATTTTAAAATATTAATTTCGTTTGTATACTTGGTCGTAATCAATATTATTAAATTATTGATTCATTTTTTAAGATTGCGAAAAAAACGCTCTCTAGCTCGGCTGGGATATGAGCCCAGGTCCTTATTGCCGGTCTGATGCTCTACCAACTGAACTACGTAGAGACGAGAAAACTTTTTACATATTCTCCTTACAAGCAGAATGTCAACGTCATTCCTTATACTTGTAAGATTTTCCTTTCTAAACATGAAACTCATATTTTATTATTAATGTAAGTTTTTTGACCGGGAAATTAATTAATAATTTAAGATGTTAATTTTGTTTGTCTAGTTGGTCATAATCAAAATTATTAAAATATTGATTGATTAATTCGCAATCTTAAAAAATTAAGCAATATTTTAATAATATTCATTATGACCAAGTAGACAAACAAAATTCACATCTTAAACTATTAATTAATTTCCTGGTCAAAAAACTTACACCAATAATAAAATATGAGTTTCATGTTTAGAAAGGAAAATCTTACAAGTATAAGGAATGACGTTGACATTCTGCTTGTAAGGAGATTGTGAAAAAGTGTTCTCGTCTCTCCTTAGCTCAGTTGGTAGAGCATCAGACCGGCAATCTGAAGGACCTGGGCTCATATTCCAGCGGAGCTAGAGAGAGCGTTGTTTCGCAAGCTTGAAAAATTAATCAATATTTTAATAATATTGGTTATGACCAAGTAGACAAACAAAATTAACATCTAAAAGTATTAATTAATTTACTGGTCAAAAAACTTAAATCAATAATAAAGTATTTCATTAATGACTTGTAATTTTGATGATCTACAGGTCCAAATTTACTTTTATATAGTCCAGAGTTTAAAAAACTGGAAAATTATTCGCGATTGTTATAGCAACTTAATAAAATACTATACATAAAAATTGAAGAATATAAATCAACTTAATTAAGAGAATTTATAAATTGTTGAAATTGAAAAATAAACATTCAAAATGATACTATAAAGCTACAAAGACTGTCTAATTCAAAAATTTTGAAAGATTTGAATTTGGATAAAAAACATTGAATTTTCTAACCTAAATATGGTCCTGATTTGAAAACTTTCTATTTGAAATTGTTTAGAACAATTCTAAATGAAATTTTCTCATTTTTAAAGATTCAGTTCAAATGTAATCAATATCGTTTAAATTCATATTTGTTTGATTTATTTCAAGTGCTACTTATTTATAATTGGCAAATTAAAAAACATTTAGCGTGTAAATAATTTAATCTAAAATTATTAAATACTTTATATTCAAAGCTTATTTACTTCAAACGTTCCTTTCTAATCATGCAATATAGAAGACTACACAATTACAATGATTCAAATATTATTTAATTTTAAATATTTGAATACAGAATTTTTGAATTTGTAAGGATCTATATTACAATGTTCTAATTTATTAAGTTTCTGTTAAAAATTGTTAAATTCTTAACATTAAATTATAATTGAACTATTAAGGCTTCGATTTCTAAATAACCAACTTTTGAGAAAGTTTAAATTTGAAACCAGACAATTTTGTAAATTTGAATCTAAAAGTATTGAATTGTAAATATTTCCTCAAGTGAAAAACTGACGCATAGGCAGGCTTAACATAAACATTTAAAATAGTGGATTTTCAAAGTATAAATCTTCTGAATTAAAAATTTCGTAACTTCAGATTTGAAAATGCAACATTTTTAAGGGACCTTGAAGTGATTCGATAAGTTTTTCTACAACAAATGAGAATGTTAAAAATTTTCAGTTACAAAATAAATGTATGGTCGTTTCCAAGCTTACCCGGTCCAGTGACACCCTGTTGATTAAATTTTTAAACTACCTAATCTAAGGTAAAATGTAATCAAAAGATTCAATTTATTGTTTGAGTTAATTGAAATTTAATCATTAATCTTTAATGTATTTCAAAAAAGAAACATTCTCCATACTTTTTGTAAAAAGCTCAAAGTGAACTTCCCATAATCACTCCTACGAATTCGATTTTTTGAGCACTCCTATCTCAAGAGGATAAAAATTCATGCCAAAGACGAGACAATACACCGAGTATAATATGATGTATAATATGTACAGCTAATGCACAGTCTGAAGTTGCGCACCAAGTCGAGGTTCGTTTCCCTCGTCATGGAGAACCGTCGATTGATTGTAAACAGTCGATGAAACTTTTCTGTTAACGACGTACTTACTAATAAACTGTCTGTGCACGACACAGCTGACACTTTACCCCAGTGGATTCCTGAGTATTCAGAACGAGATCGTCGTAAGGGCATTGATTCATGCTCCAATTTTGTTTGCACAATTAATTATATGGAAAGAACCACTGTTTGAGATCTGCTATTGAGACTTGCAGTGTTTTTCTAATCAGAGACAATTCTTCGATCTCATTGATTTACTGCTTACCAAGCATACTTTCATTATGAAGAGCAACAACCAAACTTAATAACAATGCATTTCCCATCTATTCAAAATTGTTTGCAATTGTGATATTGGTTTTTGGAACCTTTTTTTTTAATAATTTGAACACTTAGCCCTTAGATGAGAAAAGTGTTTTTCTTTGCTTTTAACAATGTAGGCAGACACCTCACAATAAAGATAGATATGGAGATAAATAGTGAATTCAAATCACTAACTAAAAATACATTTTTTGTAATATTATTTTCTAGTATAATTAGAAACTTCGAAAAACATGAATTGTTTTAGTCTTAACCAACTCTTAAATTAATCAACTACGCGAATTGGATTAAAACGAAAAAATTGTATGCATTTGAAAAGAATTTTGGTGGCGTTATTGTACAACAAGTATGTTTCCATTAAACTGAAGTAAAGTAATATTTCCAAATTAACCTTTTATCATCTGAAGGGCTGAACTCATTCCATAGTGCAAGTGGTTTGTGTCCCTGCTAAGTTTCGAGAATGTCCTCGATCACTTCATAAATTATATTTGACAGTTAAGTGAGACGTCTTTTTTGTAAACAGCTTCAAGGTCATTCATACCCTTGCATTATAAATAATCCTTATGTAGTTCACGAAAAATTCGTTCCACATTCAAGTACGCAATATAATTCATGACGGCATCAAGAAAATTCTAGAAACTTAACAGGAATACGCACCGCTTGAGTCTTGAAACGGCTTCGGTATCGGTAAGGTAAAAATTTATGATTAGAACCTGCTACTCATTTTTATTAAAATCGAATACAAATTAAAATAAAATATTGTATATTTCTAAGCGAAAAGTGGAATTTTTCACCGTTATTAAATCTTTGAAATACAAGATACTTTAATGCGAATACTTGCAACAAAAACTGTAATTTGTCTTATGTTAGAAAATATCGATAAAAATCTTTCTCTTCGTATAGAAATAAAAAATGTGGTTTGAGGCTTTGCAAGTATTTTTTGAACAGATTTGGCGATCACCTGAGAGCGAGAGATAAAGAGAGAAGCTGTACGACTACTGTGTCAAAGAACAGACCCGTGCGTATATTAGAAAAGGATGCACTCTGTGATTAACTACACTCTACTACCCTTCAAATATATTATGCAGAAGGCTATCGCACCGAGTCGAATTTAAAGCTAAATCTTCCAAATTCAGGTAACCAGACTAGGGCAGAAACAGAAAATTTGTCGGAGGGTCGATTGTAAATTTCTTTTAACTTACATATGTAAAGGGTAGTGGGTGGCTCTCTCCAGCGATTTAAAATAACTTTTCAAACTAATATAATATAGCGATAAATTCTACTTTATTTATATTTTTCAATCACAGTGTTCACATTTATAAAAAAAACCTGAAACCTCATGCATGTAAAGGGATAAAAATTGCACATGAGGAAAATATTCCTTAATTATAATAAAAATTCTTACCTACAATTGTGCGTTTTTGCAAAGCGATCAATGACATTTTCAATATAAATTCTGATGTCTTGATGAATATGAAGTAAGGATAGTCTTGTTAAAAGGTCGGCACTCATCGTCGTACGGATCTACGTTTTTAATCAACGTAAGACTGAAAAAGTTCTCTCAACAGTAGCTGCACTAATTGATAGATATACCAGTAAATTCAGAAGAAAAACAACGACAGGATAAATATCCTTATCATATGCCATAAGAGCTATTCGCGCTGTTGATGGAAATTCTTCAACTAATCTTTTTTCGTGAGACTAGTTGGAGTTCCAGGATCGTAATTCTACAATAAGTGTCCTTTGAGATATTTAAGTTTGCCTCGTTGCAAAGACTTGAGTACCGTTGCTTACATTCCCGAACATATTCTAAAAATGTATGCTCCTCTTCGTCGTTTTTAATAGCATTTTCTGGCAAAATTATGGATTGGTACTCTTACTCTAGACACACTTTAATGTGTCTTCAGAGAATCGCCTTTTAATATCTTACATCACACTCTCTAGTACCGAAATAAGGATAGACTGCCGGAAAAAAGCACAAGGATCTCTAGTCGAATAATCTGGTCGATGACTCTTTCGACTGACAGTTCTTGGAATTTGTAGGTTAACTTCTAATTTCTTAGCCATCTGCTTACCTTCCTGGTAAAGCTAAAGCAAGTTTTGCATTCCGTCGATTCACGTGTCTGATGCAGAACCGCAAGAGTATCTTTCAATGCATCTCTAGCATCACTAACGTCAATACTAGTTTTTTTGAAATAGTCAACTAACATAAGAAAAATAGCATCAGGCAAGACTTCAGAAGAGCAGACAACAGATCTTAAAAATTCTGTGTCATACATAGCAGAAAGAAGTGTTTTGAGTTTGTAAGCTACGCTATGTTCAGACATCTTTGAGATTTTTTTCCAGAACTTCAGCGATTTGAAGGTACCGATTTTCAAAGTCTTGAACTCCGTCATTTATGTCTATCCGTCGAATTTATGAGAATCCTGGCATTTAACGCCATAATAACATCTTAACCAGATTGTTAGTAGTTTGTAGGTTTATACAACCTAAAAACTCCTCCCTAATTTATTCTTTAAAAAATATTAAAGAGAAATTCTCAGATGTTATTCATTCGCAGCTTCAGTCGTTTCGTCAAAAATAATTTTATACACACCAACTGCAACTGTTTTAACTGTCCTAATAATTTCAGAAAAAATTTCTTCTGCGCAAGTGTTAATTCATTCTGAATTATTTTGCTGATGTTAGTAGCATAAGAAGTAAATGTTTCTAAATGCCTCATGATATGTCTATAACCTGCATCTATTCAAAATCAATGCACTACTTGAAAATTGCCTTTACGGACACCAAGTGATCCGTCATTACGATGTCCTTTCAAAGGAATATTTTAATGTCCCATACAAATTTAGCTTTCGTTGATAAGAACAAGTCTCTTTCTATTTTGATCGATATCTTTCAGACGAAGATTATGAATTCTGTTTCCAATATTCATTTTTTCATAATCAGCTATCCTCAAGAAGTCCTTACCTACAATCATTGCATTCTACATCCATTCGTTGGTAATGGGTTCATTCACAAGTTTTTTTGCAGATATAGTTTTATTGTGTACCAGTTAAGTAAGCATTATTTGTATTTTTTGTCCCAGTAACGACAGAAAATCCTTTTTTAAATGTCAAAGGAAACTAGTCAATGATAACTTTCGAGATGCTTATGACTAGCATACCTTTTCTCTAACTTTCCTTTTTTATTGTAATCAGAAAATGGAAATTTTATATTCTTAGGAGGCTGCCAGTGGTTTAGTAATATTTGTTTCTTTAAAAAGTTATCAGTTTCTTTTTGCTATATAATTTCCTATATCGCAACTAAGATAGGTATATGTCCCATTTGGAATGGTTGAAGTATTACTTGTCAAGGAACGAGGTTCATCTAAATGAGATAGGTCCAGCTCAGGATTCGATGTGCCTAAAATGTGATGCCTTATGTTTGGATCCGTTTGAGATAAACTTAAATTCGGATGAGGAATACTTGAGCGAGATTCTGGTGCACTTGATCCTGGGCAAGCAACAACATCATTATCGGGATCATCGGCACGAGATGGACCTAAGGAAAACGTATCTTGTTAGGATAAAGAATTATTCGTTAATACACCGGAACATAGCATGTCCCGGAAGATTGAGAAAGAATTATTTGGCGTTGATCAAAGTCATAAAAGGTATGATTTCGTGAGAACAGACAAATATAAAGCATAATTAAACCTTTTAAAAAACAGCCAGGAACCATATACTTGATCGGGTCAAGTCGAGCTATTAACACTTCGAGTCGGGTCGAGTAGTTTCAAAAGCTCGAAAAATTGCGGTTTCTCGAAGAACTTTGGGCATCCAGTAACTTCGGGTTCTCGAACAGGTTCGAATCCTCGAAAAAGTCCGGATACCCAAAAAATTCCGATACTCGAAGCGGTTCGGATACTCGAAAAGTTTTGGTGCTCGATTTGTTTCGAGTAGCTGAAAATGTGAAGTTCTTGAAAAAGTTTGGCTTGATTTGATTCGAGTCCAAATTTTAAAATTAAAAATGTTTTTGAAAATTATCAAAATTTTGAAATTTTTTGGAAATTCAGAAAAAGTTTGAACATTTTGTACATTCTCAGTCGGTTTTCACGACTTCTCTTCAGGAACTGGTGTCTATCTAAATGATTATTCATCAAAATAGGAAATGCCTAAATGAAAATCAAAGTTTCAGCAGGCTTGTCCTAAAAAAACGTGTACGTGCCAAGAGTAGACACAGTTTTTTGACTCGCGAAATCACACTCGTCGGAAAGTGTTGCCTATCTTCCTGTCTCACGTATTCTAATCTTGTTTTTCGTTTATAGGGATTCGTTTCACCAGGTATAAGACTCAAAGGTTAGAATTTCCAAAAAGCTTAAGCGCCAAAGTTTACACGTCAAAAGGTCATAACTGCCAATGTATTGAACTCCAAGAACGAATTAGCGCCAAAGTTTGTAATTGCAAAGGGCTTAAGCGCCAAAAGTTAGTACAACTAATGTAAACAAGTACCAAAATTAGGAACTCTGAAAGGGAATAACTTCTAAAATTTGGTGCGGTTCTTCCGTTCTAATAGAACTAATTGAATAAAAAACATTTTTAAATTGGCTGTGTCTAGTCGTCCCGAAAAGTTAGATAAGTTTGAAAGGGAAAGGCTTCTAAAAATATCTGACTACACATCTCGACTTTCGGGTTGACGAGACACTTCGAAAAAAAAAGATAAATAAGTATCACATCAAACGGAAAAAAACGTGATTACTGTTGTATTTAAAAAATGCTAATTTTACACGATACTCATAACAACGAGAGGAAATAGTTCCGTATTATTCTGTTGCAAGTAAATCTCGATTTTGTCCTAAAATGATCGACATGCATTACCAATTTTTTGTTAAAGTATTGTCTCATGTTTAGTCCCATATTTCTTAAGTGATAACAAATTATTTTCTTGATGATTTCTGACTGTTTAGAATGTATATATTTTCGCTTCAGGGTAGGGTAAGGCGAGATGAGCATAGCTGTCCTTTTCACGTCAGTATTTAAAATCTGCTAA
>NC_046666.1:73246648-73254226 GCF_010883055.1 Belonocnema kinseyi | reverse complement strand
AAACATTTTCAATTAAAATTTTGCCAGGACAAAAGTAACTAAAAAAGTATATGCGGAATTAGAAACAAAAATAAAGAACAAGTGCGCGTGGCTCAAATTGCCCCATGCCTGGGTCCGGACTGGGTCGGGACTTCAAAATGATATAATCGTTAATCCTAACCTCTACCGTAACTAACGCTACAAAGAGTAAATAGAACAACGAATTATATCCACATAGCTTTTAATAATTATATTACAGAAATAAACATAGCAATTTTTCGACTTGACCATGTACATTATCTCCGTAAAAGAAAAATTCTACAATACGTAAACTCCCAAATACTAGACTGGTCTACTACAATTACTGCATGACACTGAATTTTATATATATTGGGGCATTAAACAGTTTTTTGAAACGTCTGCCGTATTTTTAAACCACAACAATGTTTTTCTTATTTTAATAGAATTTTATGTGTTTTAAAACAAATTTATTTAAGACCTATAACAGTGCTGCAGTACAAATTTATTTAAGACCTATAACAGTGCTGCTGTCATACTTTTTCTGAGAATTTTTGTCGGCAAGTTTAGTTTTTTATACGTTTACACCATAATTAACACCCTGCACAATCTGATAATATAAAACATTGCATCCTAAGCTGCTGACTGCTACATTAAAAGGTTAGGTTAATGCACAGGAAGAGGTGGCTCATTCCGCCCCATATGTCATTTTTTAGTCAAATCAAAATTTTACCTATTTCGATTTTACAATTATATATAAATCTGTTGAAAACTTAAGGTCTAATAAATAAGCTATCTAAATAACCACTGGAAAACATCTCATACGTGATTTTGCGTAACTCTTGGACCTTCTAAACAAATGCAAAATAGCACAATACAGGTCTTAAAATTTTTACTTTCGTTTTTTCCAGATTTATTCAACATTAAGCGAAAAATTTTCAAAAAAGAAGTTTGATAATGTTTTTGCTGATATTAATACAAAAAAATTTACAAAATAAATGATAACCTACGAGAAAATTAAGTGACTCATCTTACCCCCTATGCTCATCGCGCCCCACCCTACCCTAATTAATTTAAAATAGATGAATCCAAGAGTAAAATGAGAAAGTTTCTTTTGAAGCATTTGACTAAAGAAAGCTCATCAAGAGAAGAAGCGTTATTCATGCAATAATACACGAGACAGCTGGATGTAGATACCTCAAAGAACGCACAAGAAATACTGACAATCCTTTAGAATAGTGGTCAGTAAACCAGCCCCGATTTCCAAATGCAATATGAGCAAAACAGCAATAAGAAAATTTACAATATTATACAATTAAGAGTTTATCATAAGGACAACCGCGGTATTTCGCCGGGACCGGGTGCTAATCTGAAAAACTGCACCCGCGTCTCACGGTCGTGAGAGATAAGTGATTACAGTCTGTGACGGATTTAATACGATGATCCGGCAAAAAGTCTCATGCACCCTGAGGACACGGGGCGACCCAAGGACGAACGCCTTCTACATTTGACACAGGGATGCTTTTCAGGCTATTGACCAGTAAACGCTTGGCACTTCCAAAAACGCCGATGTTAAAGACGATTAGCTTAACAGAATATACACGGTATAACCGTCTCAACTCCCTTATAAGCTCGTGCCAAGGTGTCGTATAGCGCTTCTATCAACAAGCTTCGACTTCCCTAGAGTTAGGTGTTGCTACTCTTATTGTTAGCATACTCGTAGATCTTAAGATCATCCATATAAAATGCATGAGTGACCGTAAGCTTTTAATTTACCGATTTGCCACAAAAGTACCCTTTGGAATGGCGAAGTGTGAGAAATAGTGGCAATAATGTGAGCCAAAAGATGAGTGGGATCATAGTGTCGCCCTGAAAGAAAGTTCTCTGAAAGGTGGCGATGTTAGTTGTCAGACGATGTTTTCCAGATGAGATAGTAAATCTGGTTTTACAAAGCGGCATCAATCTATCTATGCACCTTACAATGTGCGAAACTTTCCGGTAATTAATCCAGGCCATCGATAGGTCGCGCTGATAGAATGATGCGTCTTTGCAGACATATCTATCGATGAGCAGGCTCTCCCGACATACTGCTACAAATTTCTTTGAAACACGTCGTTCGTACATTTCTTGCCACATAGGTTTGGTTTTCTGAACAATCCTATCATTCAGGATAGCTGTAAAGATCCTGTACATTGTATTCAGACAAGTGATTGGTCTGTTATTCTTCGGGTCAGCTAAGTTGCCTATATTTGGTAGGAGCACTGTCGGCCTTTCCACCTACCACTCCGGAATAAGCTCTTCCGACTTTAGATATGAAATGAAAATGCGAACCAGTTGCTGGTGGGTTGCAGGAAACTTATTCCATCTGAAGGTCTGGATACTATTTGCTCCCTAAGCAGAATTGTTCTTCATGCGTCTTAATATACTTTTATCATCTCCTCGGTTGCTGCTTGAAATTATTTATGTTCTTTGGGTCTTTTTCCAATGGATGCTGTATTTCGTAGACTTTTCTCCAAACTACATTGACCTCCTCTGGTTTGGGCGGATGGTCAACACTAACTCTCTCTCTTTCTCTACTCTAGACTTCTCCTAGCGTCAGATAGTACCCGTTCTCTGTCAAGCAAATGCTGCCTAGTGGTCAGCAGCTTTGTGTGTCATAACAGATCCGCAGTTTGTCGCGAACTGTCGAACCTTGTCGATTACATTTCTGCCAGATTTTATGTAATCAATCACTCACTGAATGCAGAACGGCTACTCTCTTGCCGAACCTATCTTTTTGGCGAGTTTGTCGCCATGAGAAAAACCTTAATGATGATGTTTTTCTGGGTTCTGAAGCATCGCTCTTCCTCTATTTGATGTCTGCTCGCGGTTCGTCTCAGTGCCGCCTCTCTTTTTCTGTTGCCGGCTTGTTCTGGCTACGTTTTAGAAGACGCTCCACAGTACTGTTTCGCAGTGGTTTAGGCGAAAAATGTGAAAGCTCTGGGTGTTGCTTGCACCACAAAGCATATAGTTGCGCCATGTAACCTTTTCGTTCAGGGGCCATACGGGTAGCATAGCACTCCAGCCGTTCGTCCCTGATTTGGTCCGTCCACTAGAAAGTATTGAGATTTTGCCGGTCCTTCACATTGGCTCCGTATTGATTGGCTCCCCTAACTCCAGGATAGTCAGCATTGTTCGACTGTTTTGAACCGTACTTGGTACATCTATATTTCGTGTAGGATAAGTGCAAGGATAAGGCTGCATACTCTGAAAGGACGGCCAGTATTCAGGAATCACCATTTTAGACACCTCAGCAAGGTGCCATTCAGCTTTCGGCACGGTTGTTATGCCTCCGCTTACGGGTTATTCCTTCGGGACCATCCTTGGACAGTTGACCGCGACTGTTTATTAATTATTGTAACCGTGTTCATCAGAAACCCTGAACTTATTCGATTTTATTGTTCTAAATGTTGGCACTTAAACCATTTTGGAATTCCAAACTTCGGTACTTATGCTTTTTCAGGTATCCAAACTTGAATACTTAAGACTATTTGAAGCATTTAAGACTATTTGAAATTCCAAACTTTAGCTGTCATGCTGTTCTGAGGTTCCCAACTTTGGAAATTATGACCATTTGTTGTGCTAACCTTTAGCGATTAAGACGTTTTAGAATTTTAAATTTAGTTATTTATACCTGGTGCAAAGAAACCATATAAACGAAAAGCGATAGTAGATTACTTTCTAAGAGAAGAAAAGCAGCCATTCCCGACGAGTGCGGTCGTACGAGTTGAGGAACTACATTCACCGCTTGTTACGTAGACATTTTTCACAAGCCTGCTGAAAGTTGGACTTTTAATCAGGCATTTCCGATGTTGAAGACTGTTCAGTTGGATAGACTCCGTTTTCTAAAAATTTCAAATGTTATTAAAATTTCCGAAAATTTTGAAAATTTAGATCTCCTTACATCTTCAAAATTTTCATTTTCAAAATCACTGTTAACTATAAAAAGAGCCCAACTGTATAATTGGTTTCGTATTTTCGTAAATTTCGAGAACCCGAAACTGTTTGAGTACTCGAATATTTCTAGAAACTGAAGTAATTATAGTACTCGAGACCTTGGAGAACCCGAAACTGCTCGAGTAATCAAAAAATTTGAGTACTCGATTTGTTTCGAGATCCCGAGACAGGACGGGTTCTCGCAAAATTCGAGTACCCGGCATGATTCGAGTACATTTCGTCTCTGACTCTCGAAACCAAACGCGTACTCGAATTTTTGGGTTCTCGGCAGTTAAAGTATTCTCGAGCCTTTGAGCTTTTTGCACGCCCCTAGTTGTAAAGACTGCCAGTATTCTGGAACCTTTCCCATACAATATGGGAATAATATATATAATAGAGATGAGATGAAGAATGTAAAACTTCGGCAACGGTGTACATATTGTAAAACGAAATTTTTCATTGACAAGGTTCTTTATGGTTTCTACACAACAAAAATTTTATAAGATAGCAATATACATAAATAAGAGGGAGAAAAAATAACTTTGGTTATGTAAAATATTTTTTAAATATTTTCTTATAATCAGAATAAACATACAGTTAAACAATTTACACTCTTCTCACTAGGAAAAATGTCATATACTAATGGTTGGACAATAATCCTGAAAGTTTTTGCTCGCTATTGAAAAATTCAATGTCAAATTGTCTGAAGATTTTCATCTATTATTAGTAATTTTGATAAAAATTCTAGTATCCAATTACTTAAGTGCTGAACGAAAAATGTTCAATAATGTTTGAAACATTAAAAAACTCATAAGATATTCGAAATTGCAAATTTTGGTCCCTTTTTAACTTTTATAATTTTAGTGATTTTAATGATATTAAGATGTGTTTTTTATTACTTTTAATAAAACTCAGTTCTAAAGAAACATTTTTCAAGAACAAAAAATATATACTTTTTTGAGTTTTCAAAAACAAATTTTAAACCTGATTTTTTGAAGAATAAAAATCCATTTTTTATTTTGTTTTATTTCTGTATAGGTGGCTCACAATGTTCTCAATAATAAACAAAAATTTAAAGAAAATAAAAAATGGACTTTTTTAAAAACGCAGTTTAAAAACCACTAACAATAGATGAAATTCTCCAGATGATTTGACATGAAATTGCCCTAGTCTTAAAAATTTTCGACAATTTAATTATATTAATCGCTACTTTATACATTCCAATTTTCACTAATTACGCATATTACACAATATTGAAAACCTTAACTATAACAGTAATGATAAAATTGTAAAAAGTTGAGTATGTCGAATCTGAAATTTCTTTAGGGGAACCAAAGATACAGGTAATTATTTTGCTTTTATGAACATTTTTTCGTGGTACTTAAAACGTTTCAGTATTGAGGACAAAATCAAAATCGCAAAACCCCTAAATTGAGTCTGGATTGCACTACGACCTCAGGGCGAGGACTCAGCCATCCTAGTAAGCAAGAGGGTAAGAACGCGTTGCTACGAGCGCAGTTAAGTGGACAAATAATTTTAAAACTGCCGTCATTCCGTGAATAATTATCGGATCGTATTAGTTTTTGCATAAAAATACTTATCAGTCTTTAGGGCTTTCAACGAAACTAATCAAATGACTCTTTTTTATATTTTCGATTATTTAAACAACACACAAACTTTCTATACCATTGAGATGAAAATCTCAGTTATAAATTTCAAAACAGACCGAAATGAATAATATTAGTTAAGTTCTTATGCATTTAATTATAAAACACACAAAGTTCAGATCGATTTATTTGTATTAACAGCAATGACGATCGCGGGTACTGCTCTTCATTGTTTTTAATATAAGCCAATTGACCTGAATTTTGGTTATTTTATAATTTAATGTATAAGAAATTAACTGATCTTGTTCATTTCGGTCTGTTTTGAAATTTATAACTGAGATTTTCACCTCAAAGTTATAAAAAGTTCATGTGTTGTTTAAATAATCGAAAATAAAAATAAAAAAGAGTCATTTAATTAGGTTCATTAGAAGAGCTAAAGATTCATGAGTATTTCTATGCAAAAACCAACATGATCCGATAATTATTAATTGACTGACGGCAGTTTTAAAATTATTTGTCCACTTAACTCGGCCTGTAGCAACGCGTTATCCCATCTCTTGGCTACTAGGATCGCTGAGTCCACGCACTAAGGTCGTTGTGCAATTCGGACGCTCAATTAGGAAACATTAAATAAGAATTTCTTTGGTTCAAAGACAAAAAAATTCACATTCAACATAATCAATTGTTTCTAAATTATAAGCTCAATAAAAAACAAGTTTTTGCATATTTGAAAAGAAAAACTAAATTCGTCAAACAATTTTTTGGGGATTTTCAATTTTTTACTGTTGCTCAGTAAAAAATATTCACCACAATTTTTTTGACAATAGGAACCTTTTCTTGTGTGTCAAAATAACAAATGACATACGCGCTTAAAAAAAGGTCTAGTTAAAATTACTAGACGCGTCTGATTAAAAAATTTCTAGTTATTTTAATCCGAAATTATTGGTAATATATCAAGAAAATTCTATTTAAGGAACTCTGTTTGATTCTTTCTGGTTGAAATTATTCTAGTTAATATTTCTGGTAATAGAAGTGTTGCGATCTTGTATCCATTTGTAACGATTTCCAGAAATCTGTCTTTCAGATATATAAGTAGAAAAAAATTATAGAGAAATGTGAATTTAGTTGTGTTACAAGAAGAAATTGCGCGTAATCTATATATAAAGATCAGTACTACATGATTACTTCCGAATGAAGCATATATTTTTGGGTGTCTTTGAAAAATATTCTCGAAAATATTAACATGATAGACAATAAATAAAGTGAATGTTCGTGAATTTTGGTATTGACCAAGTTATCTACTTATATGCATATTATCTAAAATCACGAACAAAATAGTCTTAACTAATAGTTTCAGAAACAGAACACATCAACAATATAATACTTTTGCTTCGAGTTTTTATCTATCGCTATTTATTAATACATATATTCACATAAAGATTATAGAGAGACGAAATTTTAGCGAAGCGGTACGTAGTTTCTGCACTTTGTCGTCGGAAACTTTTATTATATTATTTTCCTTGTGAAAATGTAACAAGTGGTCCATACAATTTCAGAGGGGGTTAGGAAGACTCCATGAAGGTAGAAGAGTATCGAAATTCAATAGTCGAAAATCGATGTCTACCAAAATATATGTTTGAGCTTACCAGAAGATCTGGTTAAGTTTACCATAATATCTGGTTACTTAGACGACAATGTATTCTTAAGCTACTAGAAAACTGCCTAGTAAATATTTTTCTTCGACCTCACCAGAACTTCTGCTTATATTTACCTTCTTATATAACTTCTTATACTTTTAACCAGAATTTATAGTAAGGACATATTTAACACTTTATTCTAGTTGAATTACCCATAATTCTGGTTGGTACAGCCACCATTTTTTTAGTGCGTAAAATAAATACCAGGTGTATACATATGAAACCGGTATTGCCATTTAGCGGCCAGTAGGCACACTTGTAGGCACTGTCGGAACTTACCATTTGTGCTAATTGGTGTATTG
>NC_046666.1:73216083-73246548 GCF_010883055.1 Belonocnema kinseyi | reverse complement strand
AGGGAGCTCTTCTTAATATTTTGACACCAAAATCATGTCGATACACCTTACCGACTGCGAGTAAAGCCACCCACGCTTTAACTTGACAGACTGTATAAGCTAATTTATAAACGTGCAGCTACAATCGTACGAAATTTTATTTATATGCATATCATTATGATTACGTATTATAACTAGACTAAGAATATTTCATCCGTAAAGTATTCTAAATCGTATTCCTAAGTTATAGACTTGTGTGGCTGATCTAGCTATGCTGGAACGGCTGTTATAGCAATGCAGAACCCTGTAGCATTAAATGTTTCGCTATCAATAAAAAGTCTTTCATAAGAAATCTTAAAGAAAAACATATAAAATTGAAGGAAATATAGATTATCATACAATTTTTTATATTAAAGTAATTTGGGGTTATATTTTCGCGGCCCCTTGAATCCTTTAAAATCATGAATTTAAAGTATGTTTTAAGGTGAAATTTATATTATTCTTGTAGCACGGACACATTATCCGTCAATATTCACTGCAACAAATTTTTAAGGGTTATTAATCCCTAATTTGTCAATTAACCCATGTAGCACAGAACATGTGACCAAGCGCACGAGCATCGCTCCTAAATCACACATATTTTAACAAAAAAATTTTAACATAAAAGTTTGCACATCTGAAAAAGTTTTATGCAAAATACGTCATGCTCTTTTGCGATATCCTGCATCTTTTACGAGAAAAATGCAAAAATTAAACTTTTTAAACATGTTTGGAAGAATAAATATGGTGGGGTTCTTCAAAAAATATTTTTTACATGTTTTCAAAATTGAAAGAAAAAAATTTTTTTTAATTTTTGGAAACCCCCACTTTTTTATTTTTACCTATGTTTTTGTTACAATTTCTACTTATAGGGAATGCATTGTATTACTTTCATGCAGACTGAAACCATTTTTGAGGCCAAGAGAACATTTTTTTCTGAACATATAATTTTTGAATTTTTCTCGTACACTGAAAAAAATCATTCTTAGCACCACGTAAATTTATTTACTTGAATTCTATTTCTTAGCATCAAGAACATATTCTTTAACAGAAGTAATTTTTATTTAAACCAGGCATATATCTTTTGTTGAACTAAAAAAAATGAATTATTTGGCTGTAGCTTCTTGATTGAAATACATATTTCATACATTCAAGAATATGATTTTCTTAATTTAGAAGGTTCAGATTCGTTGAAATGTGATTTGTCATTCAAAGAAATATATATTTGATTCAAAGTGTTCGATTGTTTGAACTGATTCGGGATACATTTGTTTCAATAATTTTTCTATACTTGAATCAAGAATTTAGGTTTATTTAAATCAAAGAAATAATCATTTAATTCAAAATAATATTAATTAAATTACAGTAAATAATTTTTTCGTCACAAAGGGTTCATGCATGCATAGCAATGGAGCATTCATTTATATAAACAAGGTATTTTGTTTATGTAAATTCTTATTTCTTCGGTGGAAGAAAATATTTAATTTAATTACTAGAATTAAATTATTCGTAAGAAATAAACATTTATTCTAAAGAAGTAACTATTTTTTTAATCAAAAATTTAATAATTTGGCGTAATTTGTTTCAATTGAATACTTCTTTAGATTAAAGAAATATATTGTTAAATTAAATATCTATGTTTTTGATTTGAAAAAATATTTCTTTGGCATTTATGGTGAGGTTTATATACGGTTTTGCGCCTTAAAAATTCCATGTTACGTTAGCGTCGTGGTCAAGGCTGTGGACTTTACACACGATGGACCCAAGTTCAATTCCTGCTGGGGATGGATTTTTCATTGGATTTTTCTGTTTCAGGTTCATCAAGATTTTAAGTTATGTGATTTGTGTTTAAATTAA
This sequence comes from Belonocnema kinseyi, assembly GCF_010883055.1. Lineage (NCBI taxonomy): Eukaryota > Metazoa > Arthropoda > Insecta > Hymenoptera > Cynipidae > Belonocnema > Belonocnema kinseyi. The sequence goes on along the minus strand of NC_046666.1, from coordinate 73,244,673 downwards.
ATATGTATATTAATAACAATGGCAATTATAATTTACGCTAAAAGAAATCCAGTTGCTTATTCAGGAAAATATGTACTACAATTGAAGTACAAACTACTTTATTGCACTCGCGCATGGTCTAAGCGAAAGAAATATTTTTTAGAATCAGAGATACATTTTGTGCTTCAAATATTCAAAAATTTGCTTTGGGAAATTAGTTTTTGAGCCTATAAAATATTTGCTTGACCTTAAAATATATTTCTTTCCTTTAATTCATATTTCCCTATCTCAAAGAAATATTCAGTCCAATTCATGGCACATTCATTTGAACAATGTGTCATTCATTTGGTGGAAAATACAAGAAATATTTTCATAGAACAAAAGCTTTTATGCCGCATGAAAGTCACAAAATGTCTTTCTTATGAAATTATAAATTTAACAAAAAATTGGGAAAAAATATAAGTGAGAATTTTTTTAGAAAATCTAATGTTCATATTTTATTGAACAATGAACAATAAACAATAAACTATTATCAAAATAAGAGAAAAAAAGTATAAGTATCTCAATTAAGTTTAATTTTCTAGTGGTTTAAAGAAAACATTTTTTTTTATAAACTACGAGCTTCAAATAAGCATAACTTCATATAAATGGTTTTTTCAAATCGGAAAAACACGTATCGTCTATAGTGGCACCAATTCTATGTGAAACAGGTCGGACGGATCTACTTCAGGCAGGCCTCTCTCCGCTGTTCGAGAAAAAGGAATCAGCAATTTGTATAAAAAAGGTATAAGAGATCAAATTACATTGAAAATAATCTAAAATTAAAACTCTGATATACTATTTCGCATAAATATTAAACACTTCAATTGTTTGGACTTGAATGCTTTATTTTTATCAGTTATTCAAAAATAACTTGTGGTTCTACTCAGCAGCACTAACCCCGAAGGAGTATAAACTTCCACTGAGGGGTAGAGATTTCCTACAGTGGTGGAAGCGTGGCTCGAGAATATCTTAAACAATACTCAATTAAATCATTGTCATTTTACAAATTTTTGATAAACTTTCAATTTTTTTAAACATTAGTAGGCAAAGTTTATTCATTATTTAGTTTTTATTAACATTGTAAAATATGGAGATTGAAATAAGAGAAATGTTTAAATGACTCCAAATTGATCTGAAAATATAAAAATAATTAAAATTAATATTATAAGTAGAAAAATTATGTATGGGTTCGAGCACATGGCTGGCCTGATGATAAGTTAGATAAACTTGTATTGGATTTCTAAAACACTGTTTAGGGAAAATTTATTCATCAATCTTTTTCTACGATATATTTGTTGTAATCGACAAAATTAATCAGGATACGTTCTTGCATCACTTATAATTGTCAATTCGAAAAATTTTTTGTATCCGTTTTATTTATGCTGGCATACAGCGAAGGGATATTTTAGAAGCATTCTTTTTTATACTTCTAAAAATTCAAAGATACTTACAAAATGGTGCTCTCATATGGAATACTAGGAAACCTGTTGATAGTCAATATAAATTTAATCGTGCGAATTATGGATTTGTGCACGTTCTGTTCTATTTCACTTTCTTGACTTATTTTTCCTAATTTTTCGTGCATTTTTACTTAATTTATTTATACAATATATTTTCCAATTTTCGGGCCCCCCCTCCCTCAAAAACAGATCTGGCGGCCGTCCGACCTGTCCCCCAGGAATTGGCGCCCCTGATCATCTAATTTCTTATAAAAAAACACATATTTCTTGCCTGAAAGATTCTACAAATTTGAAGTGTAGAACCTGCCTGATATAAAACAATGTTAAATTAACCAAATTTTGCATGTAATAAAAAATAAGCCTTTACAATGTTCAAAACATTTTTAAATTTAAAGTATGTTTCTGCTTTAATACAAAATTACTCTAACTTGAATTACAAGTTACTTCTAATAAATTAATGTTAAACGAATAAATCAAATATACTTACCCCATTCTTTTACAAAATGAATTTCTGTTATTTTAACTATTTTTCAATCTGACTTTATTATAAAAGTTTTTTCACATTTGTATTCGCTGAAGTGCAAATAATGGAGAGTTAAAAATAATTTATTTTTTATTTGGGATAAAAAGATAGAATAACCAGATTATTCAATTTGCCGTTTGAACGCTTTTCAGTAAGTGAAGTTTTACTGTATTTTATCTGTATAAGCTGGCATAAAATCACAAACTACTTACATTTTAATATTTGAACTGAGAATCAGGCTTTTTGCTCCTTTTGCACTGATCACTGCACGCACTAACTTATTAGAAACTAACTTCGCGCAGCCTTACTAAATTATGGTAATTACAGACAGGCTATTAGGTATTTAAAATCAGACCACCTGTTGTAGCTTAGTCAGTTTAATATGATTAATCAAACTATAGTTTGAATTATTAAAAATAAACACAAGACTTTACAATGAATTATGATTTATACCAAAAATATGACTTCGAAACAGATGTGTGATTTAGAATAAAACGAGTTTTATTTACAATACTCAATAGTTAATCAAACTAAAACCATAAATTAGTTAAATCACTAGTAAAACAGTTAATGATGTACATCTGATAATAATCTTCGATGAATTACAATTAAAAACCAAATATCACTCTGTGTGCAAAATTTTAATAAACATTTGCAAACAATAGTCCTGCTTAATGTTAGAAGCCTGAAAATTCAAGATAGTTTTAGGCCAATATACAAAATAACTTTATGTGTTTCTTTCAGTAAAAAAATTAATAGAAAAATCATTGCACTCCCTCATCGAGATCCTTACAAAAAAAATGTTTACGAAAATATTAGCATAATTTTTTATGAAAAATTTAATGGAGTTATTTAATTTTATAGAAAAAATCCCAGATACATTTTTTACACAATCTACTTTTCCTTTTAATATTTGAGACCTTTACTGTACCTCTAGAATCACTGGGTTATATCTTGAAGGTTAGAAGTAACTTGTAGATATTTTCCATGCGAATTCATTAGTATGGTACCCTATACTTTGATTTTATGTGTATTTAGTACTTTTATAATTACCTTTAAGTAATTGTAGTAAGAACCAATATTTTAAAACATTTATAAGATACCAATAAATTCTTATATCAAATATCCACAACATTAAGTGCACTAAAAAATTTAATTATTAGCAGATAAAGAAAATTATCTAATAAAATTATCTACCAATTTTTTCTATAAAATTGCCGCACGCCATTAAATTTACTTAACCTTTAGCCTCAACGAGGGAGTAAAAGATTTTATTCGACTGGATTACATTCTCTAACGATTTTCTTTTTTTTCAAAAAGAAACAAGCATATCCACAAGGCCATTTCACTTTATAGATCACTCTATTATATAAATATATTTAATAGGATTACATATTTTTTTAATCGAACCTAACAGTAGCAATGCGGAAAAAAATAAAACAGGGACAATTTTTATGAAATAGACTTACTGGGATTAAAGAAAAAGTCTAAAATAAATCAGAATTTTCAACTGTAAGACTTTGAAATTTGAATTCTTTCAGGTTCAATAATAATTGTTTTTTAAAAGCAATAATGTTGGAAGTTTCGTAATTCAAATCGTTCTAAATTCAATAAATTTCAAAATCAAACATTAAAAATTGTTGTTTTAAAATATAAATCGGTATTTGCAACGAAAGTATTTTAATATATTGATTACTATCATTTTATAACGATCAAAATCGAATAATTTTACATTTTTTTATTGTTGAAAATTTTAAATTAGGAGGGCATTAAATTAAAAAAATGTGAATTTAAACTTTATTGTATAACTTAAATCAAAATTCTTTATATAATTAAATAATCTTAAGATGAAGAGTAAGATTTAAATGTTTAAAATTCGAAAAATGAAAGCTTTAATTGTTAAATAAATTAATGGAAATCTTAAAAAACTGAATAATGTAACAATTATAGATGAGAAAATTTCAATCAATCAATCTTGTGCAATTTCAAAATTTAAGGCGTTTAATACTGGAATTCTTATAAATTCACTGATTAAAGATGGAATATAATAAGATTGAAATTTCAAGCATTTGACTCAAATTAAATTAAAATTAAGACCATGTGATCGTAACCTCAAACAATCTTTTCACTTTTTTCAAATCTAACTTATGTTCACGCGAAACGTAATGTCAAGTTGAAAATTTAGAAAATTATATGAGAAGCACTAAGAAACGTTTGCTTGGTCCTAAATGTTTCAATTATAAAACAAGTTACTTTTTGTAACAATTCTTTTGTTGCTTTTTTCATAACTGTAAACAATTTAGGACCAGATTCGAAATAATTAAACAATTTTCAGTATGAATAATTTTTCTGTTTGAAGACCTTGAAATAAACACTGCTCAACAATTGCAGTACTTGCAATATAAGTTCATTCTTTTCAAGTATTTAAAATTACAAGTACAGCACTCTTATAGATTCAATTGAAGCTAAAAGGAAAAATTATGTAGAACAGAAACCAAATTGAGAGGTCTGAATTCTTTTTTTTAACAGAAATACTAACAGAACTGGTCTGTAAATTACAACTGTACATAAATAGTAGTTCAAAATTGCAAACTGAGCAAAGAAAAAATGATAAAAAAAACGTGAATTTGAATATCTAAATCTTATAGATAAAAGAGAGGGAAAGTTTCTGAGAATTATGGCTTCTACCTCCATTCTAAAGAAGACTAATTTCTACGCTAGTATGATGAGGCTCTTTCCTAATACGATCGAATACGGATCTCAAACAACTTAATGGCTAATTGTATGAATTGCGTGAGTCAACAATGATTGCCGCTCAAGAATGTTGCACATTATTTACCAGGGAATCAGTTCGATGCGATGAATCACATCGTGTTCGCGATCGACCTCGTCAATATCAAAAGAGAGAAAACAAAAATTTCTCGAAAGCAGACGGAATAAAAATGAGTAACTTACCCAACGGCGAGAAGCCAAGGAGCTTTTGCCCCGTGTGTCGACGGGAAAGAACGGATATGGGTTTACTAGCCTCATTCGCTGAGGAACTTCGCATCCTCTGGCGAGGTGCTACTTCGTCCCTATTTGCGTTTAGGTTGGTCATTGCGTTCAAAATGGCAGCATGCATATTGTGAGCAATATGGTTGTCTTCAGCCTCCATCCAAAATTCTCCACCGCCCGTTACAGCCGACCTTCCCATCTCCATGTAGAAGATTCGTTCCACGAACCCACATCGTCTTATCGAAACCAGCTGAGAAGCGATGAAAATGGTGAAAAATTAATTATCAAGATTAATTCAGATTATAATACCTGTGACGAGAAGATAATTTCGAATGTCGGTGCAGACTGATTGAAAGTGGTTACATATAATTTCCAGATGCGAATGATTCAGCAATAAGAGCTACTACTTCAGGATGAGTCAAAAGGAAAAAATTGAAATTACAAAGGCCTGAAAATGAATATTTTAATTCTAAGTACCTTTCACCTGTGTGAAATTTTTAACAGGTTGGTTAATATGCCGTGATTCCGCGAGGAAAAGTAAGTTGTCAAAATGAGTAATTCTTAGAGCTTTGCAAAATATCCTAAAATTGATTAATCCTGTTGAAACTTTCTCGCACTCAAGATTTACCTAACAAAATTGAGAAGACTTCAGAAATAAATTCACTGTCTGGCTATTTTATTTGCTAAAATCTTCCAATTTTTTCAAAGTAAATTTTGAGTGCAATAAAGTTTCTACATTTCCTAAAACATTTTTAGGATAGTTTACAAGACTTTTAATAATGATTTCAGTTATCTGATGATTATAAAAATGAGATTTTGTCCAGAAAACTGAAAATTTTGAAATCTAATAAGATTTTTTAAAATTAGGCTTTTTATGTAGATTGCGAAAAACTTAAAATTGGCGAATGTTGCAAAACTATGAGAATTTCGAATTTGTTATTATTGATTTAATTAAGGGCCCGGCCAATTTAATGGCTGAAATCATATTTTTTGTAGCTAATTTTTGAGTGCGATGAAGTTTCTATATGCTCAAAAAAATTGTATAATAGTTTTACAAGCTTTTAATAATCAGTTTATTTTTTAAGATTTATAAAAAAGAGATTTTGTAATATGAAAACTGGAAATATGGATATCTTTCCATATTTTTAAGAATTAGGTATATTGTATAGATTACAAAAAAAGGTTTACACTAGCGATTTTTGCAAAAATTTAATCATGAATTTTCAACATTTTCTTGTCCCGTGGATCATTCGGATTTTGATCGATCTATTTCAAATTTTACACAACTAATAAGGAACCAAAAATGAAACTTTTCTCTGTTACGCTGTTTTTTATTTCTAATTTTCGTTTGACCCACCCTAATAATCAAGCTTGAAATTCCCTGAAATGAAATTAATTTAAATTAAGTTAAAAACTAAGAGTAAGTTTTCTCTACAAATTCTATTCTAGGAATTGGCTTTTTCATGTTTTTAATTGTACAATTTTTAATTATGCTATTAAGCCATTTGTTATTAGGAAAGTCAACTACTCATTTCTAATTTTTTATACATTTAATTTTAAGGCTGAGCAAGAGAAAGAAATTGATTATAAATTAAAAATAAATTATTTAGTCAAGATTGTATAAGAAACAGAACTTACAGGAAATTCGATAAGTTCCGATTTGTGTTTTGCACCAAGTTTGACAAAAGTTACGGCTGCATCGGTAAGACACAATCTATAAGGTCCGTGGATGTTTATACGCTCACCGAGTCCCTTTTTCTGCATAGCTACTTGCCATACGTGCTCTGCAAAATAAAATAAAAAATGTAGAATTTAAATATACAACTGTTGTATTAAGTCTTGGCGATCATGGTGAAAGAATCTTTTTCTACTATGAGATATGAATGTATATGTGGCGTCCAACGTTGCGGATGAAAATCCAAGAGAGTCTACGATACAAGGGTCATTAGAATTTCTGAGTGCAATACTGATCATTACCTACTGTCTCCAAAATAAACTTAGGTCAGTGATAGAAAAGAAAAAGAACCAAAAAAAAACGAAATAAGCAAGAATCAAGATTGAGAATTTACAGAAACCAGAAGTGCGAATAGATTTTCAGACTAAGATAAACGAACGCATAGATATGGCAACTTGGGAGATGCTTATAAGCCACAAGGATATAGAGGGCGCATGTATTATGTTCCGAGATATAATTGTTAGAAGTTTGATCGAAATGTGTGGTACTGCGGTTTTAGGAAGAATGTCTACAAAACTACTTTGAAGGAAGCAAGAAACTGCTTTATAAAAACCCGAAAGAAAGTAATAGTAAAGAGTTTGTCAACATAAGAAATGGGGAAGGGCACCACAACTGCAATTAAAAACACATTGCGTTAGAAACCTCAATTTAAAAATCTGGGTCAATGAGTTTAGGGATATAATTAACAACTTAAAAAACGTTAAGGCTGCTGGTGTGGACAGGATTAACGCTGAAATGCATAAATACTGTGGCGAGCACATACCTCAAAGGGCCCATCCATATACCACGTGGACACTTTAGGGGGGGGGGGGATGGCAAAATTCCACGCTTGTCCACGAGAGGGACCGGGGTGGTCGAGCTAGAATCCACGTGGACACACATTTCCCTAAATCTGTGAAAAAATATACTCAAATGAGACAAGGTATACTCTAGGTATACTCCAATTTTTATATTGTGCTCACGCACAATATAATTTTTGTTTTTTTCACGACTTTTTCTTTCAAATTCAAATCATGTTTAAGCTCACGTTCCTAAGCTAATTCGAATTTTTTCAGCCAATTCATCGCTCCTTTTAGACTTTTTATAGTCCGGGAGCTCGCGACAATTCTATGGACGTCATTTTAGTACTCACTAAAATTTCAGATTCTTTTGTTTTCATAGTCAACAGTTCGAAATTCGTTGACTGGCTAACAGCTGTTGGTGTATTTTGCAACAATTTATCGTTAAACTCGTCAAAAATTCGAGTGAAAAAACGTCATTTTAGTACACTTCAAACCCATTGAGGATGATTGTTTTGGTGCAAACAACTAACAAAGAATTTGACTGGCAACTCGTGAGTGGTGCTAAAGTTAACTGGGAAACTGCCAAACATGTAAAAAATTTGAGTGAAAAAACGTCATTGTAGTACTTTTCAAACCCATTGAGGATGATTGTTTTAGTGCAAAAAACTAACAAAGAATTTGACTATTAGCTTCTGAGTGGTGCCAAAGTTAAGTGGGAAACTTTCAAACATGTCGAAAATTCGATGGAAAAACATCATTTTAGTACTCTTCAAACTCATCGAGGATGATTGTTTTGGTGCAAACAACTAACAAAGAATTTGACTGGCAGCTCCTGAGTAGTGCCAAAGTTGACTGACATTTTAATCAGCAATCGGATGAAAGTTTTGTCCTTTTCATTAACTAAAATTTTAATCTATAGGATACTTCTATAAAAATAATATGTATATAAAAAAAGAAACTACGAAAATCTTACTTTTTATGTAAATTCACAACTCACAACAATGGGTTTCAAGAGTACTAAAATTACGTTTCTTGACTTGAATTTTTGGCATGTTTGACAGCCTTCCAGTCAACTTTGTCACCACTCAGGAGCTACCAGTCAAACTTCTTGGTTGGTAGTTGTTTGCACCTAACAAATCATCCCCAATGGGTTTCAAGAGTACTAAAATTATGTTTTTTCACTCGAATTTTTGACATGTTTTAGTGAATACTCAAATGACGTCCATGGAACTGTCGCGACCTCCCGGACATTTTGAAGACTAATAATATCTATATTTTCATAAAATACGTCCACGTGGACAAAGTACGGGAGGGGGTGGGGTTCAAATTCCACGGCTGTCCACGAGGGGGGGGGGTCAAAAAGTGGTGAAAAATTGTCCACGTGGTATATGGATGGCCCCGAAGCTCTACAAATTTATAAATTTATATATTAAGATGAGAGTAGTCATAAGCAATTGTAAAAAAGCGATAATATTACCAATATTCAAAAGAAAGGGAGATAAAGGCAACTGCTGTAATTACCAAGGTACACCAGAGCTGCGTTTTAGTTCCAGTTTTGGGAATTGCCTGCAAAATAGTCTTCAAGCTAAAGCGGGGCAATCAAAACGTAAACAGTGAGGGCCGGCTGAATCATTTCTGATTGGCATATATATCTGCGACTTGCGCGGAAGAAAGAAGCTTACTCTGAGAAGTGAGATTTTTGAGGGCGATTGGTCGAAGTTGACCCAATAGACACGACTTTCAGGAGAGAGGGAAGACACGCGAAATCTTCCCTCTCCATTTACCACTGCAATCTGACGCATATAGCAGCGTCGTAAACACGGCTCACAAACGGCGTATAAATGAGACGCGGAGATGTAGTGGTGAGTGGTGGGAGGTGTTTGACAGGATCTCGAGCTCTCGATCGAAAACCCGATTTCTCGGATACCTAATAACTCAATTATTAGCAATCATAACGCTCAGAAAATGTTTTCATTTAATAGAGCAACTCAAAAATTTTCGAAAGGGGTAAAAACCTCGGTTTCGATTTTTTTTTAGAATAAGCCGCCTTTGTTCGACTCACGTCACATCTATATATACATATAATGTCGCAAACGCTCTCAACCTACCTCCCTGAGTAACTATGTGAACTATCAGTTCTAGGAGGAAATAAACCGCGATAAACTAAAAAGCGGCTTAACTGTATCAGCTTATTAAGTACCTTTAGTCAAATACAGTAGAAGTCCGATAACTTGCCGTCCGATACGTGTACACTCCCCTTAAAACGTCATCACACGTACGGCATGCACACTAATTGTGGTTCTCCCACTACGTGTGCTATTTTGCTAATGATTTGCGCCCATGATTTACGCATGCGCGCACCTAATATCGTGCTACTAGAGGTGACATCCGATAAATCCGCAATTCCTGGAATATTCCGCCCCTACAGCCCCGAAGTTGGAAAGTTATCGGACTTGTACTGTATACTCAAAAATACTTATTCTTAGTGTTATGAAAATAACAGCAACGGATTATAATGGTCGGGTCCTTTGAGCAGACAGTCGTTAAAGCATACTCTATTTTTTGCTGCAACATCCCATATTACACGCATCTTTGTAGGTTTGTTTGGATTGCGTACATACAAAGTGTGGATACCGCGTTCCAGGACAGTTGATTTTTTCATCTTCCTCAGTTAGTACACATACGTACTTCTTATCCTGGTATTTCTTAATGTTCGGTTGTTACCCCTCTTTAAAGCCTAGCTTAAGTTCCATTTTCCTTTCCAAAGAAAAAACCCTATTTTCTGCGAGACTTTTATTTTTCGGCAGCATGTCGCCATCCATCTTTCACAGAAGTTCTGCTTTCCAACGATCACGAATAGTCCATCATAGTTGTCTGAGGGCTGCAAAAGGTTCGTTCTTTGTGCCCATATTGGCCACGGCTCATTTTCGGGATGTCCACATCCTTCAAAGCTTCCCAGCCAGCTATTTTTACATACAGGTTCTGCTCTAGTAGATAAAATTCAGAGTATGTCTTGATGTTTCCCAATTTGTAATTCTGCTCTGCTCCCTGGATCCAAAAATCTACACGTTGTGACGAAGCCTCGTCGAGAATCGCTTTGTTTATCCACTGCGACTGTAAAGCATCGAATTCACCCTTTAATCCCAGTTTCATTGACATGCGTGTCCTAATAAAGGTGATTGTGTATCCCGAATTTAAGCAAGTATAGGTATCCACCTCACCGTCTGGTCCCTAATGAGTTACTGGAACAATAGAAAAAACATACCTTCTCTGGAGTTTTCTTACCACATTTGTAATGTCTAGGTCTGCTGATTTAGCTTCTGTTGAATGATCATTCTTACAGTTCAGCTGCTTCGAGGTGGAAGGAATTCTTGCTTCGAAAAGCAATAAAATTTATTGTTTTTTCTGGCATCCGCGTTTACCACACTTCTCATTCCTTCATTTTCTGACAGTTTGCTTAGCTGTCAGACCTCCGAAACACACCTTATTCTTTATAGCCCACTTCCACTGGTCATTGACATGCAGATTCTTAAATTCCTCACCCTTGCCTATTATGTGATCTTCATCGCAGTGGCCACGGATTTTCTTCTCGCCATCAGCTATGTTCAGGAGAGTCCTATCCTTGCCGTGCTTTATCTCTAAAAACGGGTTATAAAACGCGCTCGCCACACCAGCCTGTCTCTCCAAACATGCATCAACCAGTTTGACAGTAGACGTAAATGGATTTAAAGTGTATTGGGCTAAATAAACTTGATCACTCAGCAAAGAACTCATCAGATAATCCAGTCTGTACAATGACTATCATAGCTACAATATTGGTCATGGTATTAGCATATTTTGTTATACTACTCGGCCGATCTTCCTTTATTCGAGAATACTCTATAGTCTGTAGGATAATGTCCTGAATAATATATTCATGACCACCAAATCGGTTGTGTAAAATTTTAATTGCCTCGTATACCTGGGTTCTTATAAGCAATGCCTTAACTGCTTCCCAAACCTCCCTTTTAAGACTCTTTTGAAGAGGCCCCATTTTCTCGACTGATAAGAAATCACAAGACTCAGTTGCTTTCCGGTATGTGCTGATAAACATTGTCCACTCCGAAATGTCTCCGCTGAAGGCTGGCAAATCCTGTCCCATCGCTAGTCCAGCGATATGTTTCCTTATACCCGAGTTACCCTGTTCGTCTTCCTAGCCCACTTATTGACCTGGCCAACGAGATAAAGATAATTTGTGCGAAATGACCTTACGAAGTACTTTTATCTCCGATCAATCCCCCCAGTCCCTCTCCATAGATCTAATCCAAGACTCTACCTTTGTCACTGCTGATCGTTCGTTGCTTCCAGAGCTTGATGGCTCAGCCTCCTCTTCAAACATTCTGTACTCACTCTAGAGTTGAGACAATTCTTTTTAAGTTTGTAAGTGTACAAGCTTCTGTCAATGCGCAAGCCTTTTTATTTCAGCCTCTTCTTCTAAAGAAACCATTTTTTAGGCTTGGTGGAGTTCGAAGTCTAGACACTTTTAGATCTCTCAGAACCTGTACCCGAGTACTTTGTTGTCGCAGACCCGGTGTCCAAACATTTTTTTCTTGATGAGCGCATGTCCAAATTCCCAATTCTCGACGATCTTCGCGGACAAGTAGCTCTGAGTGAAACGGGCGCTAAAGCATTTACCATTGCTTGTGAGAAGTTAGTTTCCTGCGCTGCGGCTATTGAAGAGCGGATTTTCGAATGGAGGCTCTATCCTCCCACTTTTCTCTTGTTTACTCTCTTCTTCACAGTTCTTGTAATTGCAACATTGCGGTCCTGTTACTTACCAAAAAATTTCCGTTGACTCACCTGTGAGGTGCTTCCTACCAACGCTCCTTCCGGGAGTTCCAGTGGCCCCATGTTCTCAACCCCTCTCTGACCAAACCCAGATGTATCTATGTTTGCAGTTCACTGCATCTGTCGAAGCTATGACGAAGTCGGTAGGCTTACCTTTTAATGTACTATCCGTTCCAACAATGTTAGCAGCACTAACAACTACACTTTAAAACGCACTTTTTGCTTCTGATCTTACGATGCACAGTTTTCCTTACACTAGCACTGTCTTTCTACCACCTTATTGTTGTCCCTTGTTTTAAAGTATAAGCCTATTTTAAAAATTAGGTCGCTAAAATCACTTTGATTCACTTCCACATCCATCGTGATCGTATCCGTCTCGAAGGTCCAATATTAAAATTTAAAAGTCATTGGATATTTGTCTCGATTTTAGGCGTTCGATCGATGCGCTTGTCGAATGTGAACTAACCCGTAACTCATGTCAGTTCCCAACAAGGCAAAAGACATTCTGGACTACCAAAGATATTTTGTAGTCAAGATAATTAGGACAAAACTATAGGTCAGTCCAACCAACAAAGGCAAACCATGTGATTAGTCCATTCGGTGAAGACAAGACTATATACGAGTATCAGTCCAACCCACAAATGCAAGACTGATTCATTGACAGAACTGACTTCCCCCTTTAATATTTCGAACAGTTTTTACATTGCCAGGACAACGCCATGATTTCGCCGATTATTACCAGGACAGGGTCACTTTGTTGCCCTTATTAGCTGAACAAGTTTTACCAGTGTTTCTAGTATGGTCAGTGATTGTGTTGTTCCCAGTTTATTGAAAAATCTACAGCTCACCTTCAGGTTTCAAGTGGGACATTAGATTCGCTTCTGGTCATATTTTTCACGTTCAGCCCCACCTATCTCAAAAACTTTTGATTTTTTGAACTAGTACCCATTAGGATTCTTTGATCAGGAGGCTTTGAACTATATTATACTGCAATTTCAGCCAATCTAACCGAGGCCAGATTTTAATTAAATTGTGCGGTGTCCTTTCTGTCCTCGATAAACTGCGTTGCATTTTTTATTATTAAATTTAACTATAGATTGTCATAGTCAGTTAATGTCTGGTAGTATATTAATCTTAATATATCAACTTTATGCAACAGATTCAACAGATATAACAGGTAACTTTAGTACTTCTTTGTGTACTACATGCGAAAATGAAACTGGAATTGGTTGAACATAATAACAATTTCTTTTAGTTTAAAAAGATACTTATGTAATATTTCAAATTTTAAAGACTATCAGTACAATAACTTTGTCGTCATCATATTATATTTTTATAATGAACGCTTTAATATAAATATAATTCAAGCTGCAAAGCTGGCTAAACATTAAAACTTTTTAGTTTGTACTTTCAGAATTTCACAATATTGTTGTTTGATTTTTTCATTAAATACCACCAATCCTAGAATAATAGATACATCAAATAAAGATAGCAAAGAGTCCAATTCTAAAAAACATTCTCCTTAAAAATGATTTTGAAACATTAGACTTTCAAGCTGTACATTTCTTGTTACTTCTAATCAAAAAAAAAATGAAGGGGTTCTATTCTAATTTTTGGAAGTATTCCTAATTGAAAGTTAAAAGCTTTTTGGAACCAAGACACAATCTCAAAATTGAGTTTAATTGCCTTATTTTTCTCCATAAACACTAGATTACATATTTTATAGCTAATTAAGGTCTACTCCTGTTTGAACTCAAATCTGTATTTAGCGTAAAAAATTCCTGATTTCAATAGTTTTTGTGTAAAACGTTTCGTCTGTATTCTAACCCGAACACGGACAAAAAAGTTTCCACAAAAACTGTTGATTTTAGCCAATTTTCACTCCGAATACAGATTTGATTCAAAACAGAAATAGGCCCTAATTATCAAAAAAGATTTAATTCTGGTATTTATGGAGTAAAACGAAGTAATTCAATTTTGAAGTTGGGTCCTGATTTTAACGCCCTTAAGTAGAAAGCTTTCAAATTAGGAACAAAACGAATTTAATGGAAATTTAATTTGATAGAGAAATATATTGTTATCAATGATATGGTATCCATGAAACAGTTCACTTTAACATTTAAATTGGAAACTGTTCACGTGGTCATGATTTGAGTAGTTGAAAAAGTCACAAACCGTGAGCGCTTTTGCGTATTATGTTGCGGCCATGCTAGGATAGGTGTAAATGACTAGAATTCTCAGGAGTGCGGACAACTTTTCGGAGAAAATATTCTAAACGTAAAAGTAAAAAACTTTCAAAATTGTAATTTTTGATCACTGAAATGTTGATTTTCAGACAGTTCTTCACTCACTTCCAATACTTTGGATAACCAGGAGTTTAAAATTAAATATGAAAAATTTCGAGACAAAGAAATTACCAAATGTAGGACGTGGTTGTTCACCATCAGGTTGACCTCCATTTTGCAGCAACAACATTGCATTAAGCCAATCTGCCATCTCCTTTTCATTGTCGAGGACTATGCAGAAACGCTCGTCCTTGGTATAAAGGGCAATAACATGTTTCTGCTTGGTATCACTGCGTTTGTTAATATTAAAACAGCTGCGCAGAGAAATACTGCGTTTCGGTGGCTGACTGTTCTCAAACTTTTTTTTGTTGTCGTAATACTCTAAGCATGCAGGGCATCCAGTATCTTCGCCGCGAAGAACAAAGAACTTCTTCTTGAGAGTCTTGAGCTTCCTGAGATGTCCAGAGAGCACGATGGGTCCTCCTAACGGAGATACCAGGCTCCCCCTCGAGAACATCGCCGTCGCGGTTAAGAAAAACGTTTTTGCAAACACCCCACGACACTAATTCGCATACGGTGGAAAGCACCATTTACACGGCACTTCTCCGAAGAGGCGCTTTACATTCGTCCATCTACGGAAACTCGACCCACGGCGGAGTCGAATATTGTCAAGGGTGAGCGGTAACGAAAACGTACTGAAATGTATCTAAAAGTCTGGGGCTGCGTTCACTAAACCCTGAAATAAACAAATTATTTTGTTAGTTTTTCAAGTATTTTCAAGCTTTTCAGGACCTACTCACAAACTTCAGATTAAGGCTATTTTTTATTTTATTTTTTGTATTAAAAAATATAAAAAACAACTGTTGCTAAAATCTATACCTTTATTTTTTTAAGTTTTAACATTCAACCATATTTGATTCCTAATCGAACAAACTGGCATACAAAATTGAACAGTTATCTATCATGAATTAGATGGAACAACGAAATTTTCACCCCAGAACGATCCACATAGCTGACTCATCCTTTAACCGTCCACCGGGGTTGTTCGCTACCCCAAACTTGCACCGTGGCACAATGCTTTTTATTTGTAGTATAACAATTTTATTGAAGGAATTTTTTCTTTTTTAATATAGAAAACAATGGTAATAATAATATTCTGTTAATTTTTCGATAACTGTTAAATAATTAGTTAAACATGAAAAAGAATAAAAACTCCGCAAAATTGACGTTTTTTAATCAAAAATAACGTAGTTTCTCAACAATATGACCGATTTAAAAAGAAAAAACGGATTTCAACAGATGAATTTGCATTTTCTTTAAAAAAACATAATTATTTGAACATAAGAAGTATAGGAAATTAGAGGAATCGGACAAATGGCAAAAATATTTTAACATATTAGTAAAATTGATTATTAAAATTCATATATTTTTTTTTTCTAATGTGTCCCCTAAGGGTTTACATTTTTCTTAACACCTTCTCTATTCCTTTACACACCCTCCACACACTTACTTGGTGGTGGAGCAACAGCCTTAAGTACTTAGAGAAAACCTTTTTCTCTAGAGGTACCGGTCCCACGACTCTCCGGAGATGAACAACTCCCTTGCTAGGCTAGTTGTTCACCGCATGGGCCACCGAGACTCTTCCAGAGTGCGAGGCGGGAATCGAACCCACAAGCCGAAGGAGTGGGTCCAAAGCCTACGCTTTAGCCCCCACGACCATCGTCCCACTTAAAATTCATATTTATTATGAATATTCCAAAATGTTTATTATTACTCAAAAATGAGAAAATAATACTTAAAACATGGCTATTCATTCTACAGCGGAGCTATTAGAGAACAGGGCCGTCCTGTGCTCTAATTGCTCCGCTGTAGAATGAATAGCCATATTTTAAGTATTATTTCCTCGTTTTTGAGTATTAATAAACATTTTGGATTATTTATAATAAATCTGAATTTTAATAATCAATTTTACTTTTATTGTTTAAGATTTTTGTTATTTGTCCGATAAATTACTGAGACAATTCTCAATCTTAAACCGTCCACTGGGGTAGTGCGCTACTCCAAACGATATTTATGTCCACACAGAACTCATACAAAACACAGATGATCTCGCTCGTTGACTGAGGTCGATTGCTGAATAGTTGAAGTGAATTATGGTTAGGGTTCCGCACCAAACTGCACATGCCCTTAGTCAGAAGTGTACCTTGAACTTTGAATGGGGTAGCGCACTACCCCGGCGGATCGTTCTATGGTTAAGAGAAAAAAAAAACAGAATGCTAAGATCAAATTTTCGCAACATTGTCTTAAATATATCCTTTCAAGTTGAAAAAATAATAAAATTGAATTAAATTTCTTAAACTTCACATATCATGTAATTGTTTACATACACAGATTTATAATTTCAAATATACGGAAACAAAAATAGAGTCAAACTTCAGAACAATTTAGTATTCAAGAAGTCAAAAATTTCTTTTGTAAACACTTTTAACATTATTGTACCGTGAGGCTTGCCCAAATTTTAAATAACTTTATCTTCAATGCATGTAGCAATATGAAATGAAAAAAGACGTTCCGTATGGTTTGTTCCCCTGTTTTTAAAAAAGCTTACATTGTTTTTTTAAGTAAAAGAAGTTCTCTCATTTATCAATTTTAATGTGTAGATTTATTTTAAAATATTTCAGGTTGAAAGAAAGGACTATAATCTGAATGCTACGAAGTTAAAAGTCTTGAATGCCTTAATTTAAATACCATTTATCTTAAAATAATTTAAGATTCAAAAGCTCTATAATACAAATCTTATTAAATGTGTGTTTTGAATTGAAAGTTCTCAAATTGAAAAAGCATTTAAATTTCAGGGCTACATAATAGTATATTGTGTTACGAAAAATCAATGGCCATGATATTATATGCAAGATTGTCTGACATTGAATACAATAAATACTTAAAAATGTGTATTTGTTTAAATTTGGAAGTCAGTTTTATTAATATTGATTTTGGACACCATTAATTGAATTGAATCTCTTCAAAGCTTTAATGTTCGAACTTTTTAAAAATTTAATATCTTTCTAAATGGGAAGGGTTCTAAATTACTACATTTTGTAAATTAGTAGATTTCAAAGTTGTGCTCATCCTGAGCTCATTTGAAAAATTTAAACTTTGAAGCAAACGTGGAAAGCTTAACCTTTTATTATTTTTAGAATTTTGGACAATAGGCTTAAAATCCATTCATTATCATTATTTAAATTGTATCTAAATTTTCATGTTTGAACGTGAAACATGTGATCAGAATATGATCTCCAAAGCCGCAGGCGCTCCTAGAAAATTAAAACAGGTTCTAATATAATTGTTAGAAAACAGCAAAGAAGACCGAATTATTTCAGTGAAAACCCACACTTTACACGCTCATTGTGATAAGGATGAGCAAAACTAATACAAAAACATTTTTTAAATAAGTTACACTTTAGGTATTCCCCACTTTTTCTAAAAATGTATTACTGTAAATAACAGTTGTTTCAAACAGTTTCTATCGAAGTTGAGTAAATAGAATGTAAAAAGGAAGAACAAATAAACAAATCGTCATAAGTAAAAATATTTCACTTTTATGTCATGATAAAAACCAGAGGGTCTTTTTATTTACTAGATTCTATCCACTAAATTTTACATAATAAACATCCAAATTTTAAAACTCCCAAATTAGGGATTTAAATTAAAAAAGCAACCGAATTATTTTATTGTTGTCAATTGTTATATTTCCGGATGGACACAAATTAGGGATATAGATTAAAAACAATTGCTTTTTTTAAGTGGTAATTTTGATTTTACAAAATGTCTTGTACGTTCTCATAAAAAATTCCGATTTTATTGGTTATCTATATTGCCGTACAAACTAAAAAGATACATAAGTGACATTGCTGCTTAGGTTGAATTTTTCATTGCCACGTTTAAGAGAATGACTCTAAGCGGCAATGTCACTTGTGTATCTTTTTAGTTTGTACGGCAGTACAGTTCTGCACTGCCATCCTTCACTTCTAATTCCTATGCTAACCTGGAAGCAGGAATTTATGATGAATGAAAAACATATGAAGATTTAAATAGCATATTATGAGAAGGAGAACTTAAGGGTAATTAATTCTGTGAGATACGATTTTTGTTCAGAGCTAACTTTAACAAAGATACGCTTATATTGCATCGGTAAGACATTATAAGCACCGCAGATATTTTGACGCTCCCTGACTCACCTTTTATGTATCAATACTTGCCACTCGTACACTGCAAAAGAAAAATAGAGAATGTATTTGATCGTAAAAATATTAGGGGTAAATAGTATTCAATGACGTCACAAATTACTGGCTATCCCATGAATTCCTTTTCCCTTTCATTATTTCCAAAGTGATAAAGATATATCGCTGAACTTTTGGAAAGCTTGAAAATCCATTAGAGCACCGCTGTTTCAATGATATCATTTTATTTATTTGATAATTACACTAACTCCCTTATCACAATTAACCCTATCAATCCTAGATTTTATTTTTTTATGAGAATCGATAAAAAGTAGCTCATTAAAGATCCTTTGTTGTGATCTAATTCAACAAGTTGTCGCGATACAGGAGCTCGAATTTTTCCTGGCGCACCGAATGACCGAAAAGGATACGGTACGGCCGTTATAGATGGGCTCTTCAGCGAGCAGAAATTCGGTCACAAATACTCATTTTCACAATACGAACATCGGAAATGGCGGCTTTTGTAGCCTGTGAAGCGGGACGAAAATGGCTGTATGCAGGTGAGCGTGTACGAAAGTACTTTACAAACCCTAGAGTTTCCAAGCCTGATGTGACAAACCCTAGAGTATTTATACTTTCGCGAATTACGACCTAACCCTACCGGAGAAACTTCTCAAGTATTGCCACTACAGCGCGCACAAACTTTCTGTGCGCTTTAGTGGCATCACTTACTTTCTTTGAAAGAATGTTCACTGCGTATTCGTCAATATTTGTGTAATGCTCGTTTAATGTTCTTATTGTGAAAAATAATATACGCGGCAAGGGGCTGAAACCTCGCGAACACCAACTCGCACGTTGGCTGTACTAGGGGCCTGCGGCCCCTCTTGCAGCCAGCTTCATGCTCGTTTGCATTCGCTCGGTTACGCCCCTAGCCACGTAATGTACTATTACCACATATTTCGTTTCCACCACCAAGACCCTCTACTTAGCTGTAAGAGTGAGACGAAATTTTCCGTACTGAGTGAGTATTGGGGACCCAATTTCTCCTCGCTGAAGACCCCTGCCTTATAGTATCCACATAGTACCCCTTTCGTATCATGCAACAAAAACTAGAAGAAGAAAAAACAGTAAGATGAACCTATAATTTATTGCAATTCAGATTCCAACTTAAATTTTCAGTGAGAAGGTCACAGGAATAATTGCAATCGTTTTTTTTTTTGCAGAATTGAAAAAATTTTTAATACAATACCTGTCATTAACATAGGCTATAAGCAACTTCAATCGCATGTTCTTTCAGTAGCATCATTCTACTTAAGTGACTATGAATGCGCTTGAAGTCGCCTTCAGCAGAAGTTATGATTTTTTCTCATTTTTAACGATCAACAAAGTACTATTGCAAGCACTCCGTGACATTCTAATGGTAAATTTAATGTAAAATCCAAATTTCAACATATTCAATGTCCATCTTGCTGTTTTTTGAGTTTTTTTGCATGATACGGAAGGAATACTATGTGGATACTATAAGGGTACGCTGTAGCGTATCGTTTCCGTTCACTCGGTCCGCCATGGTTCATGATTTTACCACGCATGCCGATACTTAATTAACCATAACTTCTACTAAAGTTATCCATTTTAACTTCTCAGTGGGGGTTCTGGAAACGTTTTTTGCTCAGCTTTTCATCGAAAATAATTTTTTTACATTTAGAATTTTTTTCACCTTTATTTTTTAATTTACTCTGATTTTTGCGTTTTTCTTCCAAACGAGGTCGCATATTTTTTCTAACAGTTTTTGCAAAAGAAATCTTGTTTTAAGAGTTAATCCATTGAAAATGATCTATTAACGAAAATGGGACAAAAGAAATTAGTGGAGATATAGAAGATTCTTTGCGCACAGTTTGCGCGGACCAATCCGGCGTCCCCCCCCCCCCCTTAGTCGCCTGTACGTGAGGGGAGCATTGCCGCCGTTAGGCACTAGGCGATTAATACAGCGCATTTTAAGACCGAGACTTTACTTAATCTCTGCAATTTTTCCCTCCTATTTATTTATTTATATGTTTTCTTCATCCTTCTTATTCAATACAAAAATTATATTATTGTCATAATAACATGAATGATTAACTTTAAATATGGATACGACTTGCCCGTCACCGCATTCGTAAATGTTCTCACCTACAGAGTTTGGATTCACTTCCTCAAATCTTTACTCATTTCTACAATTTAGCTTTTTTTGCTTATTTTTTCAGCATGCCAGGATGAAGATATGTTCACCATTGTTACAATTCTTTTTTCAAAGATATTCAAAAGCGTGATCTGCATGGCCTAAGAACAAATTCTTCAACTCTTCAGAAAAAGTATCTCAGTGTACCATTCGATGCGGAGCTATATGTAAATTGCAGAAAAGAAATGTCTGAATATGCACTGCTATCCCCTTCATATTTTCAAACTTATCAAATAATTGAAGATGCTTCCGAGATTATCGAAAACGCATCTCCTATTCTCCAGAATATTTTAATGGACGATGGCTGATTTCTGTCAGTAAAGCGTAACCATTGATCAAAATGCAATGGCGGACGACAGATTGTTTGTAATAGACGATCCCATAAATGACGCAATGTTTCATTCTCCTTCAAAATTTAAGTTTAAAGAATCGTAAACAGGTTGCGCTTATAAAGAACATAAGGTGACAATATAAATTCTTAAACAAATAAAACATAAGTGGCAAAAATCTGCAAGTAATTCGAAAAGAGCCTTACTTTTAACGCTTGCCCAAAAATCTTGGGGTCGTAAACGATTGGCGAAAGAATTTTGCGCTTCTGAACAGCAAACTAGAAAAGCCAAGAAACTGGTAGCTCAAAGTGGCTTTTTAACTCATCCTAACTCAATATAAGATAAAAGTTTATGCTCTGAAACTGAAAATTTGGTCAGAGCATTTTACCTTGATAATGAGGATAGTCGAATGATGCATGGAATGCAAGATTTTGTTTCTGTCAAACAAGATGATTGCTTAAATTGCTTAAAAGAATCTACCTCTTCCAATGATTCTCCCATTAACACTTATGATGCTTTCAACAAAATTTCGTGTAGCGCTCCGACTCTAGAATGCTACCTTAATGAGTGCATGCAGCGTGTCCTGGCACAAACACTCAAAATTTTATAACATCAGCTCTCGCAGATCAATGCATTGATAGAATAGAATTTCAAGCTTGGCAACACACTGACAGAAGTAAATTAATTACTGAAATAACAGATGTAGAATATCCTCCGGAACAACTTTGCAAACGCTTATTTAAACTTAAATCACATTCTTTTACAACAAGAGAACAATCATCATTCTCCAAACACCATAAGGACTCATCGAAAGAAGGACAATTTCTTATTCTATGTGATTTCGCTAAAAACTATGCGTTTATCGACCAGAATTCAACACAGTTATTCCACTGGAACAATGATCAAGTTACTATTTTCGTTGGAACCCTTTATTATAAGAAAGATAACAAGCTGAAACATCGAAGTATTGCTATTATTTCAGATTATTTGAGATACAATTGCAGTTTGCCATATTTCAAAAAATTATCATAAATTATTAGAAAGAAAATTTTCCATCCAAGAAAGTAATTTATTTCAGTGATGGGGCAGACTAACACTTCAAAAATATTTATAACTTCATAAATATACTCCACAACGAAATGAATTTTGGTATAAAAACAAAGAGCTTCACGCAACGGGGCATGGAAAAGGCCAGTGCAATGGTATCAGGGGTAATTTAAAAAGACTCGCTTCTCGTTGTAGTCTCCAGTCGTCATCTTAATACCCGATTTTGACAATTACTGTCCTGTCTCAATGGATGAAGAAAAAATTAGTCAAAACTTCAACATTTGTTAATCCTAAAGATAATCATGTCACCAATGACGAAGAACAGTGCATTGGCAAATATTTGAAAATAGGAAAAAATTTTCTTCGCAAGTTGTTCCAACCTTTATTTTCTTTTTTTTTCTTTTTAGTAATAAGGAAGTCGTTTTTATTTTATTCATAAAAGAACAATAATAATAATTAAAAAATTTAATTTTTGGACAAGCGACATAAGATACAAAGAAAAATAATAAAAAAAGTTGTTTATCTCAAAAAGAGCTTCAAATTGGTTAATAATTATTGTTTGATAGGATATGTAGTTTTCGTTTTATTCGCAAAAACCAACACTACAAATAAAAAAATGAAATCATTGGACAAACGACACAATCTATTTAAAAAATGAATAGGCAAAGTTGCCCTTTACTAAAAAAAGTGAAAAGTCATCCAAATTTGTCCTGAATAATGTTTAGATAGGACAAGTAATTTGTGTTTTAATCATAAAAAATAACATTCAAAATAAAAAATTAATTAATTTGTTGAGAAACGGCACAAGGTCCGAATAAAAATTAAAATTTCACCCGAAAAGGATCTAAAAATTTGTCCCTTATAATTTTTAGATAGGACGGGTACATTTTCTTTAAATCGTAAAAATAAGGTTAAATATACAAAAATACAACTTTTGGAAAAACGACACAAGAAACAAAAAAAATTAACAGACAAGAGTTGTTTAAGCAAAAACTATTCAAAAATTTGTTATAAATTCTGTTTGTGAAAATATATAGAAAATAAAATATTAACTTTTTTGGGAAAAAGGAACAAGCTACAATAACATTTCATTCAACAAAATTTTTCGCCGAAATTATACCTACAAATTTTCTTATAACCACCTCACGCTAGTTGCAATAAAATGTTCAGTGACAATTTTTTGTTTTAATAGGGTCCGCACTTTTTTTTAATTATAAAAAGAAAACGATGAAAATGTTTTTGTTTCAATACCAATAAATATTATGAATTTTAATAATATAAATTTATTTAAATGATACTGATTCTTTAGGGAGGCTCAAAATAAAATTTAATGCAAAATAAGAAACAAATATCAAAGTAATCATTAAAAATAAAATGTGTACTTTACTTTGCAATATCTGAATAAGAAGCCCCATAACAAAGTACACAATTAAATATAATATACATTTTATATAATAGAGCTGAACATAATGTAGAAAAGTACGCATTTTCGCAAAATCGAGTGCGGAGAACGAGATATGTGATGCAAATTTGTTCGTTAAAGTCCAAAAGAGCTTTGACAAAAGAGAGTTCATAATCACTAAATTACATTTGTCGATACTGTGACCTTTCATTTCAAACGACCTGCGCACAAATGTGGGGTAAATACATAATCGAGCGCGAAGCGCGAGAAGCAACTGTCGCGCGCCCTAGGCGTTTTCAAACTTTAATAATTCTCTAAAATGACAATTTCATGAAAGAATGATGGAAAGTATTAAAAAAAATTCTCCCCAATTAACACGTTGGCGCGTCTAGCATGTCGTAGATACGCTGAGACAGGGCAGCTCTGCGCAAGAAATGTCCTATATCTTCACCAATTTCTTTAGCCCAATTTTCATTAATAGATCATTTAAAAGGATGAAAGCAATCTTTCTTTCGAAAAACTGTTTGGAAAAAAATGTGCAGACTTTCTTGGAGAAAAAAGAAAAAAAGTTGAAAATTATAAATTGAAGGTGAAATATTTTTTTATGGAAAATTGATTCTTCTTGTTGTAAAACTGAAGTTAAATCGTTTCCAAAACTGACATATAAAAGTTAAATTAGATGACGTTAGTAGAACTTATGATTGTACTAGTCGTACTTCCTTTCCGTTCCCTTAATTACTTTGGTGAATTAAAGGAGGTCCACTCAAGCTTAAATAAATTGTTTAAACATTTTGCATATCAATTTTCTCTTAGAACAGAGTTAGAAATTCACAGTTTTCTGATTTTTTCAACTTGCTTTCACCTTTTCAGTTAGAGCAAGGCAAGAATCAATTAATGCCAACAAGAATAATTGTTGAAATAATGTATTATTATACGTAACAATATTCTCTCAGTATTATGCTAGAAAGCTGCTGTTTTTTCTGAAATATTCTACTTTTTTTTCGAAAAAAACTTTTTTTTACGATTTTTTTTTGGTTGAAATTGTTTTTGGAAAGCTAAAAACGCATTTCATGCAAAAATATTGCCAAATTTTTTATATAGGGGGTGACTAGCAACCCCTAACGTGATTTTTGTAGATCCGACAGAAAAGTCGACTACAAAGTCGATAAAGATAATATATATTTAAGAGAGTAATAAGTCTAACCGTTCAGAATCAAAACCAGACGAAATTTTTTGGTGTTGAGAAACCTCGCTCCAGCCCCTAAGAACCACCCCTATGATAAACGATATTTAAAATTAGTAAAATCGACAAAAACAGCCACAAGGTAATAAAAAGTTGGGTGTTCAAGGTCCTAAAAAATTACCCCTTTTGTTCCTCCGACTAATGCTGGTGGTAAGAAACCTCGCACGGAAACCGAAAATCCACCCCGAATTAATAAGTTCCCAAAATTCTGGTAAATGTCCAATTCAGTTCCAAATTAATACATATACGATCATTTAATAGCTTATAAAATTAATAAAAAGCATCCCCATAATCATGGTAGTTAAACACCCAACTTTTTATTACCCTTTTCCTGTTTTTGTCGATTTTCCGAATTTTCAAAAATTGGATTTCAATAGGGGTGGTTTTTTGATATCCGATGGAGATATTCTGCCACTACCATGATTAGGGGGATGCTTTTTATTCATTTTCTAAGCTATTAAACGATCGTATACGTATTAATTTCAAACTGAATTGCACATTTACCAGAATTTTGGGAACTTATTAATTAGGGGTGGGTTTTCGATTATCGAGCGAGGTTTCTTACCACCAGCATTAGTCGGGGGAACAAAAGTGGTAATTTTTGAGCACGTTAAACACCCAACATTTATGACGCTTTGCCTGTTTTTGTCGATTTTCCGAAATTTCAAAAATTGGATTTCATTAGGGGTGGTTTTTTGATATTAAAAGGAGATATTCTGCCACTACTATGATTAGGAGGATGCTTTTAATTAATTTTCTAAGCTATTAAATGATCGTATATGTATCAATTTCGAACTGAATTGCACATTTACCAGAATTTTGGGAACTTATTAATTGGGGGTGGGTTTTCGGTTTTCGAGCGAGGTTTCTTACCACCAGCATTAGTCGGGGGAACAAAAGGGGTGATTGTTCAGGACGTTAATCCTCTAACTTTTTATTACCCTTTGCCTGTTTTTGTCGATTTTCCGAATTTTCAAAAATTGGATTTCATTAGGGGTGGTTTTTTTGTATCTGATAGAGATATTCTGCCACTACCATGATTAAGGGGATGCTTTTTATTAATTTTCTAAGCTATTAAATGATCTATATGTATTAATTTCGAACTGAATTGCACATTTATTAGAATTTTGGGAACTTATTAATTAGGGGTGGGTTTTCGGTTATCGAGCGAGGTTTCCTACCACCAGCATAAGTCGGGGGAACAAAAGGGGTAATTTTTCAGGACATTAAACACCCAACTTTTTATTACCCTTTGCCTGTTTTTGTCGAATTTACTCATTTCAAATATCGTTTATCATAGGGGTGGTTCTTAGGGGTTGGAGCGAGGTTTCTGAACACCAAAAAATTTCGTCTGGTTATGATTCCGAACGGTTAGACTTATTACTCTCTTAAATATATATTACCTTTATCGACTTTGTAGTCGACTTTTCTGTCGCATCTAGAAAAATCACGTTAGGGGTTGCTAGTCACCCCCTAAATAAAAAATTTTGGAAATATTTTTGCATGAAATGCGTTTTTAGATTGCCAAAAATAATTTCAACCGAAAAAAAATCGTAAAAAAAATTTTTTTTCGTCGTTCATATGAACGTTCTAAACTTTGTGATGATACATTTTTTAATTTTTTCTACTTTTTATCTACTTATGATTCATATTAATAAATTGAATAATATTACACATATGTGCTTCTATTTCAGAAAAAAAATCCACTGTAAAGGAAGAGATTGTTGAAAAATGATTCTCTCTGATTTTTATTTATTACTATTTTTTTTATTATTATTTTTATTCATTTGTTCCTCGATGGTGGCTTCGTCATCGAGGAACGCCCGCTCTGATTAATACTATACATCGAGAACTAACGGAAATGTAGTAAAATTTATTTAAAGTTGTAAAAAAACATGTGAAACACAGAAGGAAGAACTTTGTATCACTTAAGACTAACTTAACTTATGAATAAACTACCCGTTTAAAAGACAAATTTTTTATTGCATTCGATGTTACTTATATGTTTTCTCTTGATATTAAGTTTCATCATGAAATTTTGGAATGGAATCAACACAAAATTTTAAGTATTCATCGTAGAATTTGGATTTGGAAAATGCGAAATCGATAGTGAAATTTAAACTAAGTTTGGAAAAAAATATGAGAAAGTAAAATAGAAATAAAAACTTGAATGCAGAACATGGAAACTGTATTTTTCGAATTTTGATTATAAAAATGTTATCTAAGTAGTCGAATTCAGTTTCCAAAAATTCCAAATCGCTTGTGAAATTTGTAAAAAGCTTAAAGAAAACTCTAAATGCGAAAATAATTAAAAACTAAAAAACATTAAATGAAAAATGAAAAAGGCGTTTTTGAATTTTAAATCATAAAACTCGTACTCAAATCGTAGTATTTGTTTTCGAAAATTGCGCATCCTACAGTGAAATTTGAACTAAACTTGGAAAAAACTCTGAGCAAGTAAAACGGAAATATTAACTTAAATACAGAATACTCTTACGATCTTTCTGGGAGCGCAATGAGTATTTGGGCAAAATTTGGTACCGTTGATTTTATACACTGTAAAAAAAAATCTACTAAATTTTACATCTCTGGTGGATGTAAATGAAGGGACCCTCGTGTATCGGAGTAACTTTACGAATCTGTTGGGATATTCTAACTCGGCCGATAATTTTACATACGAAAATGAAAATTCATTATGTGAAAGAATAAAATAAAATTTGTCAGGGCGACAGGTTTCGCACAGTATTTTTTATGTTTAAATATTCCGTAAAAAATATGAAATATACGTTTTGAATAACCGCATTTTTTCCGTTCCAATAGCAGAAAATGTAGAGGGCAAAATAGGAATAGCTTGGATTCGGTCCACTTTGTGTGAAAGCTGTCAAAAAAGTTGAACATAGCTGTCAATTTCCTCGCATTAAAAATAAAAATGCTCCAAAATAGAAGGATGAAGGCATTGATAAACAACGAACACGAGAGGCTCTTTCGTATTCACATATTATTTGATTAATCATTCCAAATTTTTAATTAATTATAAATGAAAAATTTTACAGTTTCCGCCAGGGTAAAATTAAAGATCTTTGATAAAATTAAAAATCTCGATGTAATTTTCAATCACAGTAAAGTGATTTTACCGACGCATGGTATTTTTACACGCTGCGACTGAATTTTCCCTTCTGAATGTGAAGTTCGTACGAGGGGATGTGTAATTTTATTTTTATCGAATGTGTAATATTACACTTCTGTTCGAGGGTCCTTTTATTTACATTGCTAGTGGATGTAATTTCACATACTTTTGTAAAATCACACAGTGGAGTGTGTGATATTTACAATGATACAATATTTAATTTTCCGAAACTTGGTAATTTTACACAAATCTTTTTTTACAGTGAATATTTGAAACAATGTGCCCCCCCCCCTCTCTATCATCCCTTAATATTCTTGCTACTTGTACGGGAGCCCAAAGAATATGCACGAAAAATATGATGATGATTAATCAAAAAC
>NC_046666.1:73192493-73215983 GCF_010883055.1 Belonocnema kinseyi | reverse complement strand
CGACCTTTTGATATATATATATATATATATATATATACAGTCAATGCTATTTTGCATTATTTATTAAAAAAACAGTCATGTTCCATTATTTTGTCGATTAGAGATCTTTCACTATCACAAAATAAAATATCCAAAATTTGAGGTTAATGTGTCAGATCGGGTACTCTCATGTCAAACTTGGGACATTTGATTGCATTGCGGGATATTGAAAGGTCATCAATCGACAAAGGAATGGAACATGACTGAGAAAATACATTCTACACTTAAAGCATTTTACTATTCTGACATTTGAGAGATACTTTTGCGTTTCAAATATTTTTTCGAAAAAGTCGTCTGCATTCCCATAACGTCACACTGTAAAAAATACGTTTTAAAATTGCACTTCAACGTGTAAATTTACACATATAAAATGTCACTTTAGATGCATTAAAATTACAGGTTAGAAAACAAATTTCCACATGTTTTGTAGAATGACGTCTCTTACAGGTTTAATTCTATGACTTTCCATGAATTCATACGACGTCTTGAAAATCACTACATTCAGAGTGTGTAAAAAAAGGACTAACGCTGTACATAGTAAAATTCCCCAGACTGGTAAAATTACCGACTGTGCATACATTTCTATTTTCTGATGAAAATTTCTCCACTTTATAGTGATTATAGAATCGTTCGTATAATATTCCACATTTGTGTAATTTTCGCGATAGAGCTTTTTTTCGCTCGTTTGTTCACGTGTTATGAGCGAACGTACATTTTAGTTCGCAAACTTTATAGCTCACTTTCGACGAAAGCATAAATGCGAGTGACTGATTTTAAATTATAAATTTTATGCCATATAAGCTTCCGTTATTATAAATATATTCTTAATATGATCTTAATGCTTTAAGTATTTGAAGTTAGGTTAATATTTTGGAGAAATTTTCCACTATCCGTTGTTTTATTTAACGTCACATATTAAATTTCAATTCAGTTGAGAATTTTACACTTTTGTACACTTTTAAACATTTCTACACTATTTTCAAGCGGCTGCGCGTGAGTCCACTTTTTACATACGTTTAACGTACTAAAATTCCACAACCTTTTTTTACAGTGCATTTTAAATACTCAGTTCAAACTTCGTGCTCGTCGGGCCTTTTTTTTAAATGCCCAGCCCCTCTCGCGGGGGTGACCCGGATATCCCGCATAGAGACCGTGGTAGATAATTGGCAGAGACATTTTTATTCTGAATAATGCCAATTTCTCAACTTACAGAAAAAAGTCGCAAAAATGAAAACTCGAAAATGATTTTTTTTAATTATGAAACTAAAATAGTAATTTAGAGAGATAATTCAATATACTTCATGAAATATTTCGACAATAAATACTGTAATTTATTATAATATTTCTAACATTAAGATGTTCATAATGAATAAATTCAAACTTGAACAATTTTGAACACAATTGACTTAAAATTGTCGTATTGTCTAAGTCAAATAACTTTAATTTCAAATGCCTTGAAATTAGACAGTATAATTTTATTTATTTCATTAACCAATTATTTCACTTTTGTATTTAGTTGATAATTCAAAATTGAACTATTCTTATTGTTGGAAAATTGGCCTGTCTTTCTAGAAATGCCTAAAATTTTATCAAATTAAACTCTTTAGAGACGATTTATTTAGAACATTTCAATGGTCTTGAAAGGACTTTGAAGAAGATCATTTTCTTAAAACCGCCTTTGTAGCATTTTTTAAGTCACAGGGAATGTGACGGAATTGTAAATCATCTCTAACATGTGGTTCTAGCTTTGTCCTTTAAATCAGTTTCAAAAAGACTTCAGAGATACCGGACGTGTATCTCGAGAATGGGAAAACCCCAATTAGAAAATTCTAATAATTCTATTATTCTAAAAATTCTAATAATAGAAAACCCGAAAACCGACCTAAAGATAAGTAATTTATATCCAGTTATTAAAATTTTTGGATGAAAAAGAAATTTTAAACCTAAAAAACTACAAAAAACGCGGAGATTTCCGTTCGGCGGGTGGGGGGGTTCTCTCTTTTTATCATAAATTCAAAGATTTAGGCCTTCAATAACAACATCGAATATATCGTTACTAAAGGCTGATGACTTTCTCAACATAAAAAAATAAACCCAAGACGACTCTCTCGGTTCCTGTTCTGCCCCCCTTCCAACCCTCCATTATTAACTGAAGTTTGGTGGGACTAACGTTACAGCTACAATCTCTACCATATGACGAATTTCTACTTAAGGGGGGAGATACCTTTAGAATTTCCAAAAATCGATTTTCTTTCTTTCATATTTTGAATGTATAAGATGTTAAAAATATACTGTAAAAAGGAATAAGAAAAATATTAAATATTTATGGAGATATTGTCAAAAATGTCAGAGTGCCCATACCGTCACTAATCAGGTATTCGGAGCGCTTGGTTCGGAGCAATGTTTCTTTCACAATAGGTTAGTATACGTATATATATATTTTTTTCGTCCCAAAAATTCTGGGAAGGCTGATTACTATGTTACTACGTTACTACGTTTACTAAGTTTATTATGTGGACCCGGAATCGCCGATTGATCGGCAGTTCACTGAAACTAATATTTATACCGCAACGAATCTTTAAACGTTATTGGCCGATTAGGCTAAAATTTTCAGGAGTTTCTCTTTATAGGTACTATCGGAAGGATATACTTAAAAGTTTAAAGATATCGGGTTATTAAATAATTTTCTTGGGGTCAAAACTGTTGAAAAAATGGTCGAAAATTTGGACCTTCGATTAAACAGCCGATATCAATTTTAATATTCAACTTTTTTATTATTTTATAGGTTTAGCCTTCCCTTTAACACATAAGTAATCGAACAAAAAAACCTTTTTTATATCAGATAATTGAAAAAATTTTGACAGCTGCAGCAGTTTTCGATGCCTCGGAGCAGACGCTTGAAGAAGTATTCTGCAGGGTCGCCATTTTATAAAAAAATTTAAAAATCAGATGTTTTTTTACACTTTAATAATGTAAGAAAAAAATGTTAAAATTAATAAATGATCTATTTATTTTATCAACTTAAAAAAATTCCTTAAAATTGATTGATTCTACACTTTCTAAAGGTATCTCCCCCCTTAACTTGGACATGATTTCGACTCGCAAAATAAATGTGTAGCATAAAGGTGGTAGTTGGTGGTGTTATATAAACAATGAATAATACAAACAATAAAATAGCCTCGGAAAGGACTGGAACTTTAATTGGCAAAAGGAATGTTCACGGTAAATGCGAAGGTCTTCAGGCGACGAATGGAGACTGGGTGTTTGGAATGCTAGGGGAGTGAATTATCTCAAGGTAAAAGGATTGTGAAAAACTATGCATGTAAGAAAACTAGATATGTCATGTGTGTCTGAAACAAAGAAACAGGGATACGAAACTAAAGACATAGAAAACAGCGTGTTGAAATGCGGATTTGAAATATGGTCAGGAGTAGATTGTGAATCACATGTTAGGCAAGGAGTAGGTCTGATTTTAAATAAAAGAACCAAGCAGCATCTCGGAGATCATGATTTTGTATCTCCCAGACTGCTTTGGGCAAGAATGAAAGTCGGAATCAGAACATTATTTATCATAGCATGCTACACGCCAGTTGACAGTGATCCCAGAGAAGTAAAAGACGTCTTCTGGGACACTTTTAACGACACAATAAATATTTGCGATCGTGGTGAAAGAATAATTCTGCTAGGAAATATGAATGGATAGGTAGGCATCCAAAATCAAGATACGGAAAAAGTATAAGTTAATTTTGAGAATCCAATAACAAACTATAACGGAGATAAATTAGTTGGCTCATGCTTAGAAAGGGGTCTGTTCATTACAAATACTTGGTTTAGGCATAAAATGATCCACATGTACACCTGATCCAAAAGAAATAGCCGCAGTATAATTGACTTTGTTGTTGCCGATGAAAGACTAAGGGAGTTAGTCAAAGATACAAGAGTCATGAGGGGTTCTGAATCCAACACTGATCATTACCTTCTGATCTCCAAAATTAACTTAAGTTGGAGATGGAGAAAAAAGAGAACAAAACAATCGCGAATAAAAATTGAGAACCTACAGAAACCGGATGTGCGAATAGATTTCCAAAATAAGATAATTGAAAGCATTGATAGGGCAACATGGAAGGAGCTTATAAAAAACAAAGATATAGAGGGCGCATGAAGAATGTTCCGGGATATCATTGTTAGGTGTGCGATCGAAGTGTGTGATACCGCGGTTGTAGGAAGAATGTCTGGTGATGCATGGTGGAATTATGAAATTCAGGCTGCCCAAAGATCAAAGAAAGAAGCGTACAGAAGAACTTTGAACATCGCAGGTCTTAGAAATGAGGAAAGAAATAGACGTGTAAATGATTACAGACACAAAAAAAGGATGATCAAACGATTAATTAAGGAAAGTAAAGATAAAATTAGAGCAGAAGAAGAGAAGAAAATACAAAACGACTTTGAAGGAAGCAAGAAACCGCTTTGTAAAAAATTAAAGGAAATAAAAGTACAGAATTTGTCAACATAAGAAATAGTAATAGGGAAATACTATATGATGCAGACGGGATACTAGAGGCTTTCACAGACTGTTTTAGGGGACAATTCGGAGATGAAGCTATAGGACACCACAACTGCGATGTTGTACACGATGCGTTAGTATGCCAGTACATACTACATAGACTGCGGGAATTGATAAATTTATGTTTTGAGATGGACGAAGTTCCAGACGATTGAAAAAAAACGATTATCGTACCAATATACAAGAGAAAGGGAGATAAAAGCGAGTACAATAATTGCAGAGGGATTAGCTTATTAAGCTCCGTAAGTAAAATATATTGAGAAATACTTATTCATAGGGTAATGAAAAAAACAAAAGAAGAAAACATTTGGGAAGTCCAAAGTGGGTTTATGTCAGGTAGGTCATGTACGGTTCACATATTTAGCTTGAGGTAAATCACAGAAAAAAGTTTGAGAGTAGGAAGAAAAGTTTTCTGTGCATTTTTTGACCTAGAAAAAGCTTTTGACAAGGTAGATAGAAGTAAACTTTGAAATGTCCTGAAATAGTACGGAGTCAATGGATGGCTCCTACAAGCTATAAAAACAATATATACGGGTAGCAAAGCAAATGTAAGGGTAAATGGGAATTTGAGTGACTGTTCCGATATTATTCAAGAAGCTGGACCAGGATGCGTTATGTCTTCATGGTTATTTATATTATTCATGGACAGGTGTTTAGGAATGGCTCTTTTCGATGAAGAGGGTGTGGATCTCGAAACAGTAAGGGTACGTGGATTAGCGTTCGCAGACGATAAGGTTGTTATGGCAGAGTCCATTGAAGACTTGCACAGAATGTTGAATAAACTAAATGAAAGCATGAAGAGCATGGGCCTCAAAATTAACGCAAGTAAAACAAAAACTATGGTGTTCGAAGGAAGAGTGAGGAAACGCTATGCAATATTGTATGAAATTATGAGAGAAATGAACAAGTTGATAAGTTCGTACTCCTTGGTAGCTTATTTACTAGGGACGGGAAGATAGAGGAGGTGTTAGATAGACGCATAAACGAAGGTAAGAAGGTTATTGGTAGAACAGGGTCCTTATCAGAAGTAAAAATATATAAAATAAAGCTAAAATGGCAATACATAACTCTATATTTGTACCGACTGTACTATATGGTAGTGAGACATGGACCTATCAAGTAAAAGATAAGAGTGAAGTTATTGCCCTTGTGCATGATATGCGGGAAAACTCTTGGATACTAACCTTGGATACTAATGGGCCCAAGTGGGAAATCTCACATGACGACTTTGTTTGGATCTTCAATTGGGGGGGGGGGGGGCTAGAGAGATTGATCAGTAACCTGGGTCGGAGCAGGTGTGGAACGGACGTGTTATTTAAATAAATATCACGAGAATTCTAGATGAATCTAAAAATGTTATACCCCTTCCGTACATTACTCCCTTCCCCACCGAGTGAGTCACGCCTACTCCGAAAGGGAAATGGCTTAATGGTATAATAAAAAAAAGCTATTATCGAAATAGTAATTCGGTTTGCCGTAGGAAGCATCTCCAGTGCCTAATCTACACCACCCTAGTAGCGTAACGTTTAATTTTGAAAAAAGTGAGTTAAGATTAAATAACTGTTAATTTGATCTCGGGTGTTTCCACATTGTTTGTATACACCAAAATCTCGCATTCAGTCCATTGTCGGGGCTTTCCTTCAAATAACCTTGGATTGGTTTCTGGTGGATCGAAACGTAAATAGTGTGGGCCGTCTGACTCGTTTATCATTGGAATATATACATTATAAATATATATACAGGATGTCTAAAAAGTCCCGGGACATTTGAATATTTCCTCAGGTAAAATATTTTTCAAAAAAGTTAAGGTCCTTCCTGAAGTAAATTTCAACGAGAAATTCAATAATGACCTTCATTTTGACCTTGAAGTTGACCTCCACGGCTTTTTGAAGGTCAACCTTGTTTTTTAAAATGGATACTCCCTTTTTTTACATCTGCAATCGATAGAGCGGAAAATTCTACATTCAGCTACGTACCCAAGTCAAAAGTCAATTGTAACGGTCAAGATCAGTTAGAGGTTATTTGAAATTAACAAAGTTTCCCAAGAGGTCAGTGTAATTCCTGAAGTAAATTTCAACGAGAAATTCGTTGGTGAGCTCTGTATTGATCTTGGTGATGATCTTCAAGGTTTTTTCAAGGTTTTTTCCAAGCAGTTTACGTTTGCGTTTAGCATTACGCAGGAACAACGACGTGGACGTAGTAAATTCTGTTCCCTTTGGGGAGCTTAATTAGCGTGAGTCCCCTTGCCTCTCACGCTTCAGTGAAAATGCTGGAACTGAAAAACTTGAGCCTCTTCACAAAAAGCTATGCGATTGTAATAATGAGTTACAGAATTACAAATCATCTCCCTATCAATCAAAGTAGCCTGTTGTAGAATCCGATTCTGCAATTCGTCTAAGCTTTGCGGTTGCTTTGAGTATACTTTGCTCTTTAAATAACCCCAAAGAAAATAGTCGAGAAGCGTCAGATCAGGAGATCTAACAGGCTACTCGATTTCACCCCTTCTTCCAATCCACCTTTGAGGGAACTGAGTATCCAAATATGCTGAAACCTTTCTACCGCGTGCGCGCGCGCGCGTGTGTGTGTGTGTCGCAACCACTCTCGCCCTGTTCCCGAAAACTGCGTGGGCCAGCAGTTCTAGGAAGACTGCAAAGGGGGTGACTGAAAGCGAGAGTTTGGTGTATTTACAATTTAGTGGTGCTCATTTGATGAGCACTTTCCTTGCTCATTATGGTTAATAAACATATACGAGGATGGGGAGAAAGTTTCCGGCGTGACCTAAAGCTGTCACCAGCAGGTCTAATTTTTAGCTTGAACCTCTAGTACTAGATCTCACTACCTTGTATATCAATTTTCGAGTCGATTGCTCTATTAGTATACATTTGAGAGCCTACTGAACAATACACCTCGATTGTTTGTGCAAAAATGGAAAAATCAGAAAAGCGTGCGGTCATTAAACACTTCTATTTAAAAAGTCTAACATCACTGCAAATTGAAGGAGAAATGTATTCCACACTGAAAGACTCTTCTCCATTATATTCGACGATTCAACAGTGGGATTCTGAATTTAAGAAAGGTCGCACGAGCACTTCTGACGAATCACGTTCAGGACGCCCCGTTGAGGTCGCAACTCCCGAAATTATCGAAAAAATTCATAAAATGATGATAAAGGAGCACAGATTAAAGGTAAGTGAGATAGCTGAGGCTACTAGGATGTGAACTGTGTGTACGCAATATTTTACATGAACATTTGGGCATGGAAAAGGTTGTGCTAGGTGGGTGCCGCATTTGCTAACAGTCGATCACAACGCATCTCCCCATTGGTCGGTCGTTGCGATGGCTAAAATCAACGAATTGAAGTTGGAATTGTTCCCCGAATCACCATATTCATCAGAGTTGGCCCCCAGTGACTATAATCTGTTCCCTAACCTTAAAGTATGGCTCGAAGATAAAAAATTACAGAGCAACGAGGAAGTCCCCGATGCTGTAAATGAGTATTTGGAGGGATGTGACGAATCGGTCTATAAAAATGGCATCACTCCATTAGAGCACCGTTATGAGAAATGTATTATTCTTGAGAGAGATTATGTTGAAAAATGAAGTGAAAACACGAAAAAAGTTGTTTTTCCTTATCAGGCCGGAAACTTTTCATCCCACCCTCGTATATTTACTACCGCATAGAGGAAGTCAATGTGAAAAAATACCAATAGGTCAATCAAAATGTCTCGAGTCCTTTAAATTTCAACCATTTTTCTGCAACCGGCTTCTAATGTCTTCAACTTGTACTGTTCACAAAAAAGTGTGATATCCATGCACACACACGTATTTATTCGGACAATTTTTCAGAACATTTCATTAGACATTTGTTAATTGATGAACGTTCAATAAAACGAATTTAAATTTTTTCGTAATTGTTACAATTACCAGACTTCCTATATGAGGAAACAAAATTGGGCAGACTAGAATGTTTCATTGTTATAAACATGATTTTTTTTCAGTTTGAACATTTTCAGTCTGATATTGTCGAGCGTTCAGCAACTCGTGAAGTGATGTGAATGTATGTGTAGTCACTGAAATCACTTAAAGTCATTGTACACTCCATCGATCGAGTTGTAATCACCTCGGATATTGTTAAACTTTGAACATATAGATAAAAAATAATTTAATTTTTATGGTTGTCCATTCAAAACTGAAGTTCAACGTTTTGAGTCACTTTTGCACTTGATCAATAATGATATTTCTTAATTTTCTGAAAACGTTCAATTATTCTGATAAATTATTTTAAAGCCGGCAGCAAAAGATAAGGAATGCTCAGAACAATTCAATATCAGTAACATTGCATACTCAAATGAAAAAAAAATTGAAACTTTCATATCCACATCAAAATAGGCACGCAGGGAAACCCCAAGCTTTTCGTGTGGAAAAACTTCGTGGCACTGTACTGTTTCTGTCTAGACAGACTTGACTCGATAAAAGTTTAATATCGATTTTTTAGTCATTTAAAACCATAAAAAAGCTTTTTGTATAAAAAAATTATAAAATGAGTTTCCACAATCCTTGCACATACGCCGGGTGTCGAACTTTTCATGCAACTTCATATGACGTTGCTGTAACTTCGTCCCGTCGCCTTGATACACGCAACCATCTGGAAGTTAAACATTTTTGCATTTTCAACGGAAATGAATTTCAATTCATTAAATCAAAATATTCATTTAAATAAAAAATCAACCAAAATCATTGAAAATAATAAAGTGTGTACGATTATATGATTATGATTATATTACACTATACTTATGAAAAAGAAGTATTGGTAAGTATTGGATCTAATACTTTTTTTGTGAATAAGTATTGGAAATCCAATAATTTTTCGCAAAAAAAGTACTGGAACCAATACTTACCAATACTTCTTTTTTATAAGGGCTGGCGGACCGAGTCTACGGAATGGGTAAATTACAGCGTACTCTTATGCTTATACCCTTATACTGCCGTGATATTTAAGAAAACACTATCTACAAAAACAGAAAACCAAGATAATCGATGAAAACTATTAAAATCATTATTCTGGTAGATCGCTCATTTAAAATTACTTTTTAAACTTTTTTATCGTTTTTGGCTAATTTACCATTGATCTTCTCATTTTTGAAAAAAAAATTAAATAAATTGTTAATTTGTTATAAAAAATGCAGATACTGCAAAAAATGTGCACCGAAATTACGCAAAAACGCCGCATCTGTAGAAACTGTTTTCTTGCGAACACCCGGTCTCGGAAAGCAGCCTTGGTGTTTGCAAGAAAGCAGCATCTGCGAAAAATTTAAACTTACGGCTGGCTCGTCTTATTAATTAATTTTAGAAAATATTTATTTTATTAAGCTTTCTTTATTTTGAAAAATAATATGATATCGCTACGGTATAAATTTAATATTTTTCGGTTAGAATTTTGAAAAATGGAGTATTTAAAATTCAAAGGAATGAAAATTGTATTTCTTTTAATTAAAATCCTTGAAAATAAAAAAATAATAGTAATGAAATACTTTAAATTTTATTAGATTTCAATTTGAAGCAATTAACAACTGGGCGAAGTAAATATATTGCTTCTTTTTCACAATTTTTATAATTATTTGTGTTCAATTTGCAATTTTTAATAATTTTATTTGTAGATACTACGTTTGCTGACGTCTCATAATTTCAAGAAAGCAGTATCTTTGGACTGCTTTCTTGCGTAACATCACGTGCTCTGAGAGCCTTTCGGTGTTAGGCAAAAACGCAGTGTCTGAAAGATACTGCTTTCTTGCGTAATTTAGGGTGCCGTATGCGAGCCTCCGTGTTACAATTCGTGCAGTTACGGAAAATTTTCTGTAAATACTGTTTTCTTACCTAACACGACTCGGCAGAATTAAAAGATGCGTCTTTTTTGCAATAATTATTAAAAAATTATCTTTAATTTTATTAACAATTTTAAAAAACAATTTTTATAAACGGATGTATCTTTTCTTTACGATTCCAACGATATAAAAAACTCATTTTCGATTTTTTGTAGATACTGCTTTCTTAAATATCACGGCAGTATAGTATCAATATAGTATCTCTTCCGTATCATGCAAAAACCCAAAAAATAGGAAGATGGGCATTTAACTTGTTGTAATTCGAATCCTACGTTAAATTTGCCATTAGAATGTCACGGAGTAATTGCAATAGTTTCTTTTTCGCAACGTTAAAAATTGTAAAAAATGTCATAAATTCTGCTGAAGGGGACTTCAAGCGCATACATAGTCGCTTAAGTACTATGCTGCTACTGAAAGTAGATGCTCTTGAAGTCACCTGCAGCCTATATTAATGCCGGGTATTGTATTTTTTGTTTTTTAACGCTGCAAAAATAACTATTGCAATTATTCCGTGACCTTCTCATGGAAAATTTAACATATAATCCAAATTACAAAAATTATAGGTTAATCTTGCAGTTTTTTCAGTTTTCCTTGCATTATATGGAAGGGATATTATGTGGATATACTATAAGGGTACGCTGTAGCTTATCCTTTCCGCTTATTTGGTCCGCCAGGGAATTCATGCAATCAATAAATAATTAAAAGCATTACACATATTATAATTATTATAAATTAAATATAAATTCATTATAACTTTACTATATGCACCAAAATCTCGCTTTCAGTGGCCCCGTTCTCGGGCTTCCTAGAACTACAGACTCTTGCAGTTTCTTAGGAGAGCAGGGCGGGAACGGTTACGACATTATATATACAGATATATATTCCAATTGAAAACGAGTCAGGCAACCCTCTCTGTTTACGTTTTTCTCCCCCCGAAATCAGTCCAAGGTTATTTGAAGGCAGCCCCTACACTGGACTGAAAGCGAGAGTGTGCTGTTATTCAATTGAAACAATATGTTTTTAAATATTCTTTTTCAAAAATCTCTTTAAAAAAATATTTATTTCTGTATATTTTATTATTACTCGAGCATTTATGCAATTATGTATTGTAATTTCCTAAATCTTTTATTCCAAAATTTTGATTAAATCTGGAAAGTCTTTATATATGCAAATTCATAACGAACTCCTAAATAAACGCAAAACTGGGACTAGACAGCAGGTCGGTTTGAATCAAACACACAGGCCGGAGAAAAACTGTACTGGCTTTAGCATGATTCAAGCCTGCCACAACATTTTTTCACCCGGGTTTTTATCATCTTAAAATCGCACAATTTTTTTTTAAGCTTAATTTTTTTTAGACTTAAGGTTTTTCTGTGGAAACGGAAATTCATGCATCTGAAGTACGAATAAGTCATCTGGCACTCGTCCAAATCTATACAATCATAGTTGAATGTATTAGATGGTACAGTCGCCTCTATTTACCTTGCTGCTATCCTTTATTCCCGCGGAGCTCTTCCCCCACAACGAGCGAGACGCCTCGCGTCCGAGAATTGTTTCTTTCTCTCTCTATATATATAGAAGTTTCCGTCAACGTTTTTAGATCTTTTAACGTAATTTTTAAGTGCAAAAAGTCATTATATGCTTTTATAATGAGTTTTGCAGCAGGAAATCAAGATTTGTCTAAACGTATGTAAATGAAAACTGTCGAAAATCGAAACGAAATTTTTTCGTGCTGTATACCCCACCCTGAACATTTTTTTGGCCACAGCCTTGCGCGAAGATATTGATAGCTGTTTTGTTTCACTGCGTCGTGCGCGCTGATGCACGTAGCAACGTAAACATAAAGAGAAACAAGTTGCATCGAGCACCGGACAGGCTTGAGAGGGAAGGAACATCGTTTCTGCGAAAATTACGCCCCTACGGTCGCAACCGCAGCAACGTAAAAAGAGGCGACTGTAGTGGTAAAAGCCTTCCATAGGAATACGATATACTTATAGGCCTGATGCCAACCCCATTTCCGTCCGATCCACAAAGTCCATTCGATTTTTTTCTGATTCTTTTGTAAAATGATCTCCCGAATCCAAGCTCTAGTAAATGTGCCTTTCTCGAGATATTCGTAATTCATTTATTTTTATAAACGTTACATGAAACATTAAAAATTTGGAATTGTTGAATTTTTTTTCTTTCCTCTTCTAGACAAGCTCATGAGAAACAATAGTTATTTCGCATTTTTTTCGTTCCGACAAATATTTATTGCACAAAATCCATTAACGTCTAAAATAAGTGACAATAACTGTTTTTATCAATAACCAAAAAATTATTTTATGAATGGAAAAAGTATCACTCTTTTCAAAGTACCAACTGAAATATACATTTTTGTAATAAACACTGATCCTCTAAATTAAAAAATTTGCAAGATAGCAGAGTGAATCATTGAGTGAATTTGTGTTAGAGAAACAATTCCTGCAAAAAACTGTACTTACTTACTTGAGGAACATAAGTATATCTAAAATGATCAACGAATTTATTTAATTTATGCAAATTGGGATGATTGTTCAATTTGCTCACTTTTAATTGTTGTAACTCTTTACGAAATAGGCATAAATGTGTCAAAAGTGGCGCACTTGTTCTTCAAAATTGTATTAAAATGATTTTTTCATTTGTTGAAGAGTTGTTAAAATATATTTTTTTTAGGAGAGTGAATATAAGCCTATAAGTGATAGAGTGAACTTGAGAGCGGGCGATCAGCGCGCACATAGCAAGCACCATAGAGATTTAAAGGCGTAGCCACTGTGCAAGGGTTATGGAATACAATTCTGCCGTACAAACTAAAAAGATACATAAGTGACATTGCCGCTTAGGTCGACCTTTTCATTGCCAAGTTTAAAAGAATAACCCTAAGCGGCAATATTACTTATGTATCTTTTTAGTTTGTACGGCAGAACTTCAATCTACTCTCTAAATATGAATCAGTGAAAAATTCACCCATTGAAATAGTAGTTAGACATCTCACTGATAATTTATTGATTTCGGACTTATTTCACTAATCAGTTCTGTAACACCAGAGTGAATCATGTGAAGCATAACCTCTACATTTTTAAGTTAAGCGTTGTTTTTACTCTTTTACTTAAGTAGCAAGAATAATTCCTTAATCAAATAAACTGTTTTAATTATTGGGCTGTAAGTCTGCTGAATTAACTGCGGGATAAATATACTCTAACTCGTATAGGAAGTACTTACTCAACGGGGTTGTCCATGACAGTCCAATCTTGAAATTAAAGTAATATGTGAGGTTGTTTGTCATTTAAAAGCATCGGAACTTTTCACCTTTTTTAATATTTGATCATATTTATGGGTTTTAAGTTTTGACAGTTATTCTTTGATTGATTATGAAAAACATTAATAACAGCGATTTTTTTTAAATTGTAAGAATTACAAATTTTTTAAAATTATTTTATCAACCCTCTAGTATTTTCAAAAAGTCGTATATTGATGCATTTTGATGAACTTATATTCTAGAAGTAGCCTGTTTGTTAAAGGGGATTATATTGGGGGGGGGGGGGTGTAGAATTAAGTAGGATCACATCCATTTAATTTTGGTAGCCCTTGTCATTACACTCAAAAAATAATTTGGCTGAATCCGTAACATTTTTGTTGGTTCAAACATAGAGTATGGTTATTGAATAAACAATAACATATTTGGTTGACTCAACTAATTTATTTTGTTGTGCTAACCACATTTTTCGGTAGCTAGAGTATTTGGTTGATTCAATAAAAAAAAATTGTTTTGTCAGTCAAATATTTTTTTGAGTTTTAAATGTAAGGAACTAAATAAATATTAAGAAATTATAAAAACTATCCATATCATCACAGAAAAAAGTAAGAATAAAATTTGTTGCAAGAAATTTTCTAGAGCGATAAAGTTTTGTTTAGCCAATTTCGCGTCTTTCAAAATACATGTGTTTGTAATGGAAAAACAAAAGAAATTTTAACCGATATTTATGTAAAGTTTATCCTGTGAAGTTATTTTTTGTTGCAGGGATTCTTTCGTCGGAAATTGATGTAAAGTTTATCCTCTGTTTTTTTCTGTGATAGATATCAATGATAATTGATTTCTTGAAAATGTTTGCAACAAAAAATATTATTTTTGAAATAAAAAAAATTCCTAGTGGTTGAATAGACAATAGAATAATAACCTACATACAAGTATATATTTAAAAATTTTGAATTACTAGGTATTCTTTGTGAGCCCTGAAGAGTGCCTTTCAATAATTTGTCTTCAAAAGTGTTAGCTAATAAAATATAATTTACATAAGAACCACCCTAATTTTCATAAACATCCCTCTCATCTTATATATTTGTAAAAGATATAAGTGACTTCTACCCATGATATCGGAAAAAATATAAACGCAGAAAAAAATAGTTCTGCTAATTGGCTAATCTTACTTAAAATTTTATCAGACCTGGACATCAGTTGGAGCTGCAATTCATAGGAGAAACAGAACAAAATTACACTCACGCACATTTTTTTAAATTAAATTTTTAAGTTCTTGCTGGCGTCAAATTGTAATCTTTAAACATGTCAACAAGTATAATATTTGAAAATGTATGTTATTACAAACCTCTATGAGGATGCAAAAGTTACATTAATTTGCGACAAACTATCTCATAAGTGCCCACAAAACGCCGCATTGGTCCGCCGATTGAAATGTTGACTTTGGATGCACAGGGTTGCGAAATTTAATTTCTTTCATTTCGTAATGGTTTAGGAGCTTTACGATGTTTACATTTTATGTTAAACCACTTACAAGTTCAGTCTTTATCACTATGGCCTGAGCACGTAAACCGCAACCCACAAAATAAGTATATTCTCATTGATTACTATGAATACGGATTGCAAAAAAGTGGGAGAAAATATTTGGTCCTGTATTTTAAAAGTCAACGTTCTGATGGGTCTGGAAGATTTTACGAAAGTGTGGTTTAAAAAGTGAAGTCTACATTTCATAAATTCTAAAACCGGATTCCGAAATGAGTGTAGCACCAATCCGCAAACTATACTCGCCCACTCACCCCTTTACTTATGAAACAACAGAGAATTCCAAACTGGCGTCTGCTATGTGGGGGTATAGGAATAGCCTGTAAAAGTGAAAGAGTGGGGCGGATACACTTGCACAGGCACCATAGATTTTACGTTCTATGTGATTGGTGCTCAAGCCATTTCGCCAATGCCTGAAGGTCCCGTGAGCACGCTGGAACTTCGAAGAAGTATTATTTCACGATGAACTATATTTCAAAGGCGTAAACATACTTAGTAGCATTATATTGCAACAAGTCTAGAAATTTGCTTGATCTTCCTGTTTTTGTACACAAATGTTATGGTGACACCTCGGATTTGAATTAAAAAGTAATTACTATACAAAAAAGAAGAAAGGGTGACCCAATCCGCTAAGAAGTTCACTGAAAAAAGTGGTTTAGCTGTCCTAGCTAAACTGTTAGTTGTGACAGCTAAACCATTTTTTCAGTGAGAGTTGATTGGAATACGTTGCAACGTGCCATGTTTTTTAATTCCGTTTTTTAAAGTAATGACTGAATCCATAGGGATGCATTGAAATGACGCTGTATAACTGATTGTTCAAAAGTGAAGACACCAACCAATAGTCAAAGACCTCTCTATTCACTAACCCCAACCCCATTCTTCCGTTCTTTTCTATTTTATTTAAGCATCATTTTGTAGTGATTGACCTTTATTGTATTGGCAATTTATTTTCTTGTGATGTAAGTTTCATGGAAAAT
The DNA here is from genome assembly GCF_010883055.1 of Belonocnema kinseyi. NCBI lineage: Eukaryota > Metazoa > Arthropoda > Insecta > Hymenoptera > Cynipidae > Belonocnema > Belonocnema kinseyi. Next base: position 73,199,705 of record NC_046666.1, on the reverse strand, counting down.
GTTTCGGCAAATATTTGCTGAAAATCTGTTTTTTCATATTAGTTGTACTAAGAGAAATGTCAAACACAATACTTATATCACACAAAAAGAACTCCCAGAACAAGAATATAAATCGACTCTTCTGAGTATGAAGAATATCGGTGTCTTGGACAGATCTTGCATCTTGCATCTTGCAGACAGATCTTCTCCGCCAAGGAGAATAACTGAAGAGCAAGAAGAAATTTAAAAATAAATTATTTTATTTGCCAGGGAGATATGTTTCTTTATTTAAAATAATCGAACAAACGCGACGTTCCGGCTAAAGAGCAACTGATGTGAATTGTTTTTGTCTCAAGCAGTCATCTTTTGATTATTTTAAGAGCTGTATCAATCTGAATGCTGAGTATGTCGCGACATGAGGCCGAGCGATCAAATTAGTTTTCACACAGAAAAGACACAATTTCCATGGCAAACATTTCCGTATTGTATCTAAGATCGCAAATCGTGACAAGGCTAGCTTCTTTCATTCGAAGTTCCTCTTATAGAATGCCCTTATAGGGTGTGCTCATCTTAATGCATCCTTACTAATTTGACAATAAGTAATTGCAAAAGCTCATCTCCTAGTTTCGCTAAATATTGGTTTTGGAATTATGCGTCTAAGACTACATTTATCTTAGAGACATGCCATGTCCCGCGTGCAAACATTTAGTGGCGCTGTTTAGTGGCTAGACTGGGATGCTCGGATCGACCATTTTCCAGACAATTCGTCTATTTTGATAAAAAATAATTATTAATTAAATAATAACATTATTTTTTATCAAATACAAGTCTAATATATATATTTTGCAGTTAATAAAAAATAAAAAATAAATGTTTTTATAAACAAGAAAATGAAAAAACTAGTTTCCGCAAATCTTGTACATGCGCCGAGTGCCGAACTTTTGATGTAACTTCATATTATGTTGCTGTAACTGTTCCGTAAGCTTAACATACTCAGCCATGTTAAAGTTAACAATTTTTCATTTTTTTCGGATATGAATGTCAATTCATTACATCGTAATATTTATTTCAATACAACATGAGCAATTTTTAAAACATTAAAAGTGCTTGATGAGTGAATAAATAACTGAAAATAATAAAGTATGTCTAATTATACTTTCGAGTGGGCTACAAAATAATGATTAATTATTTTTAATCATTAAAACGTTAGGCTAAATTATAATTTACGCAATCAATAAATAATTAAAATAAATTAAATAAATCATTTATGTTAAAATTTGATTTTCTGGAATATTATAAATAAAATACATAGCATTAAGCATATTATAATTATTATAAATTTAATATAAATTAATTATAACTTTACTATATAATTCAATTGAAAGAAAATGTTTTTAAGAATTCTTTAGAAAAATCGTTGTTAATAATACATGGAATACATAAGAATATATTGTTCGTATATTAAGATTTGAATCACCTTCAATAATTATTGTTCATTATCTTAAATATATGATAGTGTACAATCATTTACTACTTGAGCTTTTATGCAATGAAGTATTATAGTTTCCTAAATCTTTTATTTCAAAATTTTATTTTCTGAACTCAGTGCTGTACTTTTTCTTTAAGTCCATACCGTGATTCTGTCTGGAAACTACCTAAAATCTGGGCGGTCTTCATATATTCAAATTCGTAACGAATTACCTGATAGCGCCAAGACTGGGACTAGGAAGAAGAAAGTTTTGAATCGAACGCGTAGCAAAACTAGACTGCGTCGGTGTAGCGCCAGGCTATAGTATTGCGTGAATAGACAGGTCTGAGGAAAACTGTACTGGCCTTAGCATGATTCAAGACTACCACGAAATTTTCCACACGGGGTCTAGGCTTACTGATGTAGTTGGCATTATAATATAATCGTTAGTGTTAGGTACACAAGTTTCTTGATGTGACAAATATGGCAGTGAACGCTCTGCCGATACCGGAAAAAATTGTAGCGGTCACAGGTCTGCCTTTCCGCCCCACACGAGACCCCGTGCAGGGTTTAAGGTTTGGCCAATATTATTCCCTGTCTAGTCACACAAGTGCCTTCCCGCCCCCACAAAACGTTGGAACGGGGTAGGGTTTTGATTAAAATTATTTATCTGTTTGGCAACACGGGTGCCTTCTTGCCCCCACGAGACATTGGCACGGGGTAGGGATTTTACCAACATTATTTTTGTGACCAATCAAAGGGGTGCGTTCCCACCCCCACGAAACTGAAAAGAGGCAGGGGTATGACCAACAGTATTTTTGTAATCAGTTAAAGAGATGCCTTCTCGCCCCCAAGAGACGTTGGAAAGGGTCAGGTGCTTCACCAACATTATTTCTATGATATGTCAAAAGGTTGCCTTCCCGCCCCCATGAGACCTTGGAGAGGGACAGGGGTTAGGCCAACATTAATTCTATGATAATTCTAAGGGATGTCTTCCCGACCCCCATAAGACCAGTCAAAGGGTTGCCTTCCCACCCACGTGAGACTTTAGAAAGGGATTAAGGTTTGACCAAAATTATTTCTGTGACCAGCCAAAAGGTTGCTTTCTAGCCCCCATGAGATGTTGGAAGGGGGAAGGGGCTTGATCAACATTTTTTCTGTGACCAGTCAAATGCTTGTCTTGCGTACCCCATGAGACGTTGGAAAGGGGCAGGGGATTAACATGCGTTCCTTCTTTGACCATTCAAAGAGTAGTCTTCCCGCAGCCATGGGACGTTTTAAAGGTTCAGTGCTTTGACCAAACATTATTTATGTGATCAGTCAAAAGGTTGCCTTCCCGCCCAGATGAGAGATTGGAAAGGGGCAGGGATTTGACCAAAATTGATTCTGTGACCATTCAAATGTTTGCCTTCCTGCAAAATATGCATAAAACGTTCAGTATAAAGCGTCAAAAGCCAAAATATGACATAACAACTCTTAAATCATTAGACCTTACTTTCAAATGCTTGATAGTCCAATAAATGTCTGATGAAAAAAGTAACGGCTTTAAGAAGATAATTAATTTTGTAATTAAAAACTCAATTGCTAACCAGAAATTCAGTGCACTGAGCCATTGCGCTGCAATATAAAATACGTATCTCAATTCAGAAATGGGATTATATACCTGTTACATAAGATCAGTGACCAGCATTAAATTTCATTCGCTGAGATAGAACTTTTCAATATGAATCTACACAGATATAATCTTTTCATTTATAAATTTGTCGGAAGTTTTGTTTTCTAAAACAAATTATATTTATTGTTTTAGGATATAATTTTATAAACTTTTTAACTTGATACAATTTCGTGTGCACGTAAGGTGTTCAACAAAATGTTAATAAATTAAGAATCGGGTGTGTTCGACATGGCCTTAAGGGAAAAAATGACGTCAAAAATAGGCCTGTTTCCCATCGATGTTAGTCTATCTTCTTATTGTTAAACTAAAGAAGATATCTAGCTGAAATGTTGGTAAACAACAGAAACGAGACAGCACTTCGCTTTGATTTAGGAGATGGACGTTCTCTATGACATCATAAATACAAAATTAATTAAATATCATTATTTAAGCAAAATAAAAACTGCAGTGTACCAGAAGGACGTGCTCTGCTATAGGTTATATAGTTTCCCACACCGTGATATTTTCTTTAGTTTAAAAATAAGAAATCAATCAAAAATACATGGAAAACATGACAATTTATGACGTCATGTAATACTATTTGCCCTCATCGGTTTTATATTGAAGTTGAAATTTACTCCTGTCATTGCAAAATTCAAGCAATTGAACTGAATAATTTTTTGTGTAAACTACCCAAAACTAAATATTCAAGTAAAAGAATTCAAAGTAAATTCGGTGTATTTAAAACTAAAAATTAACATATTTTAAATTCATATTATACATTAACAAATTTACATTTTAAAAAAAGTAGACTTCAAAATAAAATACATTAGAAATTGAAGTCTTCAAAATTAAATGCCGTCAAAACTTCACGATTCGGCGAAAAAGGATTAAAATCTGTAAATATAAATTTGGTTAAAGTCCCAGAATGTTTCCAAGCGTTTTTAGTGGGAACAATTAATGAAAGTTTTCTAAATTAAACATTTTAAATTTAAAGCTGCCGAAGCAAGTTACGATAATTAAAATTCGAAGTGTATAAATAATTGTAAAACCTAAATTTCATCAGGAATATCCTGTTTTTGGGTAATAAATTCACTATAAAAGTTCAACGTTTTAACTCCTTAATTTAAAAATGTTCAAGTTATGAGAATGTATAGTTACCATTTATAATTTACTCGATTTGGAGCGTTATGAAGTCTAAATTGCTCAATTTCTAAATATGAAAACTATGTTGACAAGAAATGTTACAAAAATAAGATATATTATATGAAAACCTAATTAACCACGAGAAGAAACATGACGTTGGTTCGTTAGCCGCTCGTGTTTCACTATCGCCTGGGTAATATTATAAAAGACGAAACTATGAATTACTTTTCAGATAGAAGGAAATCCGCATCTGTGAATTCAATCATGCGCGTATAAAACACATTGATGTGCAAAAGTGTTGACAGTACTAAAAGCCGAGAAACATATAGCGAACATCAGTAGTATGAGCGCAACTACAGTCAGCCGTAACTTAATTTGTAATTTGAATTTTTGTTAAACTTTTTAGAACGTCCATTTTTTTAAGAATTAAAGATTTATTTAATAAGCTCTTCAAAAATTGCAAGAAATAAATAATTTTCAGTATATTAAAATAAATGAAATGAATTGTATATAAATTAATAAACAAGTTAAAGTACAAAAGTAATTGTTCGGGATTTTTCTGATATTCTTTTAGTAGTTTGTTTTTTTTTCTTTGGTATCAAACATAATTTAAATTAATGTTAAATTTGAAATTTTTTTTTAATGATTGTGATAAACAAATTTACTGTTTGACCATTTTTCAATGAATGGCCTCCACTTTTGGTTACGGAATCAACTAAAAATGTCTCTCTGGTGACTGTTTACTATGATGCTTTGCAAATTGACTGAAATTGTTAATTACTCAAAAAAATCGTATTAACATAAACAATTTGATTTAGAAGAATGAATAGCCTCGATTTCTGTTACGGAATCAACTAAAAATGCTTTTTCAGTAACATTTATTATGATATTTTGAAAATTGAAAACAATTGTAATATTTTGAAAAGAAATTATAAACAAATACATAGTTCACATATTTTTCTATGAATACACTCAATGCTTTGTTTAAGGAATCAATCACAAATGTCTTCCCGGTGACTTTCTCGTGATAAATTGAAAGTTTACAACAATAGGTAATTATTTAAACAATTTGTATAAGCAAATGTTGCAAGAATGAACCATTTTTTCCATTTTCGAAGTATTTAAAGAATCATTGGAAAGATAGTTTTAATTAATACCGCAAAATGTGGAGTCTATATAAAGTCTATAATGTGGAATCTAGAAAAGCTGTTTATTTATTCATTAAAATTAATAATAGATTTAATGCTTTCACGTTGATTCATTTTGATTAAAAGGGACATTTCGGGTTCCGATCGTTTGAAAAACAACGAAATTAACTACAAAATTTAATTATAATTAAATACAAAATTAACTACAAAATTTGTAGTTTTTCACACGATTGGAACCCTAATTAAGAAAGTTGACGTAGAAAAAAACGAATTCTTTTGTCGACAAATGCCTGATTGATAAGTTTGTTTATTAAATTTGTTGTAAAAAACCATAAAACTTATCAACTCATTATGAATGTTGCTAAAGTTGTGATGAAATTTCCAATTAAAAGGACTGACATTGAAAATAAAGAATCTTTCCATCGAAAATGTCCGAATAATGCATTTGTTCAGTAAAGGTGTTTTAAAAAATCATAAGATTATTCAACAAATTATACGTTTTGCTAAAATCCTCATAAAATTCCTAATTAAAAAAGTTGACGTCGAAAAACCGAACTTTTCTGTCGAATAATGCCTAATTAATACATTTCTTCATTTTATTTGTTTTAAATCAATCATAACATTTATCAAGTAATCATGAATGTTGCTCAAATTGTGATGAACCGGGTTCAAGAATTTTCAAGGCACACATATTAATCGTGTTGTGAGTACTCAGACGTACATTTAAAAATAAAAAACTCTTATATCCACCATAACGCAAGTTCACGGACGAAACTAACCCCATTTGTGCCCGGTCAACAGGGGCTGGGCACCGATTAAGGGCAGGTATACATATATTTCCAATGAGCGCTCGATGTCGCTGATCACGTGATTTAGTTTTTTTTTTATTCCGCAACGATTAATTAAGGTACATGGGTTAAAGATTTGCTTGGTCAGCATGGCAGTTCGTTATTATCCTACATGAAAACTATCATTCCTAATTTTTTTATCACTATCCGCAATGACGCAATGTCCAGTGTAGCTGACTCTCCGTATTACTAAGTCTTCAATGTTGGAGTTTCGGCAGTTCGGTGTCGTGTTTCCATCTAAATTATTTTCAGCACCCCGAACTCTAGGGTGGACTGCACTGTTTGCCGACCAGTTGTCGATGTCACGAGCATCCTTATATAGATCCTTAAAGAGCCCTTATAGGGATCCGTATGCAAAGATAAGGCTGCGTACTCTAGAAGGTCGAACGGTATCCCAGAGTCACCGTTTAAGACAACTTAGCTACATAACCATGTTCACCAGAAACCCTTTGTACAGGGATCCTCTATAATAATATTAGTAAAATATTAACCAAAATTTTAATTTATATTATAAATAAATGTCAATATTAAATTATTGAATCAAACAATTTCGCTATTTGGTTGAAAATGTATCCTTCTAAGTAAAAATGTAACTATTCGTTTGAAAATTTACTTATTTTTTAGCAAGTTCATATTTTTTATAAGAAAACAATTATCTTGCTTAAAAAATCATAGTTTTGTTTAAAATTGAACTTTTTTGTTAAATACTCGTCATTTTAATTGATAATTCATCTCTTTTTGGTCGAAAATTGAATTATGTTCTTTAAAATTTATTTTTGTTTTTTTTTGTTGTTAAGAATTCAGTTTTTTAACTGAAAATTTAACTTCCATTTTTTGTAAAATATATGAAATATATACAGTCACACAACTCACACCAATGATGGTCCCATGTTCCATATTGCCAATGACAGCGCGGAAGCGGGAATATATTGTGAGACAACCTTCCGGATACGTGGAGTGTTGGGGTCC
>NC_046666.1:73136765-73192393 GCF_010883055.1 Belonocnema kinseyi | reverse complement strand
ATACATATATAATTAAAAATTTGTCATAAGGACAACCGCAGGATTTCGCCGGGAGCGGGTGCTAATCTGAAAAATTGCACATATATATATATATTATTCAGAACATTTTTTAGGAGAACGGAAAAACTGTTCAGCGAGTACATCGTGGTTTATCCTTTTGAGGAACTTTCTTATTTTATTAAAAATAGTAAGATTCCATTTTTTCACTTTCTGAAAAAGCACCACACGTAAGACGATTGGTCAATGCAAAAAGCCAAAACAGTAAATTTTAACATTTTTGTGGGTGAGCCCCTTACGGTTCCCGAACATTAAATTGTAAACACTCATCTGCTCTTCACAATTTTCTCCAAATTCATTTTGGTTTATTTGATCTTTGGTACCGAAAATTTATGTATGCGTCAAAGAAGGTGACAAAACTAAAGAAAAAATATTTGAAACACTAGATTATTTGTGATAATCTACTGGTTTTCGGGAAAATGTTGAAAATGACTTTCTGCCAAATAAATAACTACGACTTAGCCTATATCAAATTTTTAACAATTGTTTTGTTTAGAATGAATTAAAATTAATTGAGTTTTTTTTCTCTTTTTAGCATATTTTTCCAATAAACTTACACAAACAATGCATATTCTTTTTGTTAAATTGTTATTAAAGAAATATTCTTAAAAGTCACTTATATACGTCAACCTTATAAAAGGGATACGTTCACAATTTGAATTCATCTTTCTAACATTTTCAGGGTTTCTAGTGACCATTCACTTTGAAATTCCCGGGGTTTTCCCAACCAGATCTTTTTACCCAGACCAATTTAAAGATGTCTTCCTATATTTTGCAACTATTTATTTACACGTGTCAAACTTAGCGTCAATCACATTCCGAATTCATAAATATTAATCGTTCTTTTAATGTTAGTTATATGAAAGTTACACTTTTTCTCTTAAATAAGTTGAAGGCTAGCGGTCTTCTCGAACAGATAAAATAAGATGAAGCTAATTTGTCAATTTTTTAGAAGGATATTTCAAAAATACTGCAAATTTTTATGTTTTTTCAAAATTCCACTTATAAGTTAATTTGTATAGAATTGCACTAACTTATTACCATTATATTATTTGTTTCAAAAAGTAGGGATTTTTGGGTACATTTAAGAACAGTCAAGTTTAGAGCATTATTTCTTATACAAGGGGCGATGGAAAAAATTTGAAAAAATTCATGAGTATGAGGAAAACTGTCGTGAACCAGCTGCAGTTGAGTAATTTAAAAAATAACAAAAAGTGTTGCTTAAAAGTACAAAAATGTGCAACTATATTATCTTCAGTTCTAATACAGATATTAAAGCGATTCAAACTGCAAACTGCAATTGATAGGCTCTGTATTTATTTTCAATCACCCGGACGGATGTGTTAGTTTTCTTTTTTGTGAAAATCTCGATATTTTTAGACAATTTTTTTGTTGGAAAACAAGTGACAGAAAGCAGGGGGGGCCCTTTTTTGTTTTACTGCCGACCGCTGGTGCCATTCTTCGGCCCCTAGTTTTGAATGCTTGGATGGCACCTGGCCACGGGTCAAAGAAAGGCACCAGCGGTCGGCAGTAAATAAACGGACCCCCTCTGCTTTCTGTCACTTGTTTTCCAACAAAAAAAAATGTCTAAAAATATCTCGATTTTCACAAAAAATTAGACAAACAAATCCTTACGGGTGATTGAAAATAAATACAGAGCCTATCAATTACAGTTTGCAGTTTGAATCGCTTTAATATCTGTATTAGAACTTAAGATAATATAGTTGCACATTTTTGTACTTTTAAGCAACAATTTTTGTTATTTTTTAAATTACTCAACTGCAACTGGTTCACAACAGTTTTCCTCATACTCATGAATTTTTTCAAATTTTTTCCATCGCCCCTTGCATAAGAAATAATGCTCTAAACTTGACTGTTCTTAAATGTCCCCAAAAAACCTTACTTTTTTTACATTTTTCAGTCTGCTAAGCACAACAATTTTTTTACATAAACGTCTTCAAGCTCATTAACGTAGAATACTTTCAGCTTTTAAATGACTGTTTTTTTGTTACGCTAGCATTTTTTTTTTTTGACTGAGTTGTTAAGCTTCAAAGGCAGATGCCTATAGTTTTCTCGCCGAAAGTAGTCGGGCTCGCGCTATAGCCATAAGGAAATACAAGCAAGTACCAGGCTAGATAAGGAAATTAAACAATTGAGCCTCCCGCGATCAAAACGGGACACGCTCGAAATGCCTTGGTTTCAGCTGGCCTCTTGGTTCTTCTCGTTCTTGATTTTTTCAAGTTGCATTTAAAATTTTTAAATGTCCTGAAAGTGACAGTAATGATGAAATTTTCATTTTTTCCCCAATCAATTTTTATTAATTTATTCTCGACTCAAGTCGTAAATTACGCATTGACACTTTGAAACGCTTCGTTTCGCTGACGAATTTTGGAAAAAGTGAAACGTATCGTTACCAAAAATTCGAGGAGGGCTTAAAGAAGACCGATACACGTGCGAGCTTGTTCTAAGGATGTCTAGCGGAGGCTAAGATCTTGCCTGTTGACACCACGATCAAAACAAAGCACGATTTGTTGGCATTTACGTTATATGGAAAATAGAATACAGGAGCATAAGGAAGTTTGAGAATATCCTTCCTTCCATTCTTTCTATTGCTCATTTCTTGGCAAGTTTATATTATATTTGGAAATGTGAAAAACTGATCGAATTGTCAATAAATATTTATTTTTCTGTTCATATGATTTCAATATGATTCTTAATCCAGATCATTTATTCTTTGTGATTGTATCGGTCGAGCGTCAGGTCGTCATTTAATTATTATTCGTAAGCCACAAGCCAGAATTACTTATCGTTTTTCACAAAACTTCTTTGAACCCTCCTCGAATTTTTGGTAATGATAAGTTTCAGTTTTTTCGAAATTCGTCAGCGAAACGAATCGTTTGAAAGTGTCAATGCGTAATTTACGTCTTGAGTCGGCAATAAATTAATAAAAAATGTTTGGGAAAAAATCAAAATTTCATCATTACTGTCATTTTCGGAACTGCTATATGCGTGTTCCCTACCAAGTTCATCCCGATTTTAATCATTTTCAATTTTGTCAAAAAGTAACAAATTTCATTATTTGGAAACCTAAAAAAGTTATAAACTTTTTTCAAATTACGAAAATATGTGAAATGCAATTTCGTATTAAGATATAATTCAAAAAAATTTTAATGCGACTTAAAAAAATAAAGAACGAAAATAAATAAGAGGCCAACTGAAACCAAGACATTTCGAGCGTGTCCCGTTTTGATCGCGGGAGGCTCAATTGATGATGAACAGTTTTCTAGTACAAAAAAGTTTATGATTATCCAATTAAAGTTGTGTAACTAATAAATTAATTTAAGAAATTCAGTTTTACATATCGGCGGCTATATAAATTCTTCGTAATCCCAATTTTGATTCGTGTGCAATTTTCACCCACTTTGTCTGGTTGTCATAGCTCACCCTTTTTATCTTCGACATATTTAACTTTTCAAATTATTATTAGTACAAAATTGAACTGACCCGATTAGCGAACACCTAGAATTCTGAATTCTAGAATTAGCCTATTTTCGAGATCGCAGTTTCGCGGCCACGATATAACGAACAACTCCTGTTTGCAAGTTTTCTGCGAACGCAGCTTCGAACATGAACTTCGTAAGAAGTCCCGCCACGACTCTTTAACTCCGCATCGAGCTTGGGTTAAGATTTTGTTTCTGTGCGGTGCGAATTAATTATATTCACTCTGAATGCACAACAGAACCTTTAACTCACTCTCTTTTACTCTGGAGTAAAATATGCAGAGTTGACTGTATTCTATACTGAGTCAATTTTATACTCCGAAAAATTGTACTCTCGACTTCGCTAGCCATTTATTCCACACATTTTTATCAGAGTATTAGACTTTCGTTACATTTTGAAAAAACGTTAAAATTTGTAGAATTTTTATTCCTGCTATGTTGTAGAACAACAAGGATACGGAACCACTTACCGACAGATAACGCCACCGTCGCAAGATATCGATATCAACCGTTGGCACCCCCGACGAAGACAGGGTTCTTTTCCATGATCAGTTACCAGCAGTCGCTAAAGCAGTGAGACTGGTAATGAAAATTTTTGCTTCGATAACATGGCACCATCGGTCGGCAAAACAAATAGGTCGGTAATTTGTAGGTTATGCATAATGCTAAATCGGTAAAACAGTGAGGTTTATAAAAGAGATTCTTATAAAGTTAGCATTATGAGGTTATGTTTCATGCTAAGTTACCATCGATCCGTGAAACAGTTTATGGACATCAGTCGGTAATGCAGATTTACTGTAAGCTGGTATTTCAGATTAATTAACATTAGTCGTTAAAACACGGGCCGTTAATACTACACAGCCCAAAGTATAGATCGAGCCTCAGTCGCTACATCAGGAGACAGCGTACCAATCTTATTTAAATAATTGATGACGTTACTCAGTACCTTCATCCCACACTAATATTAGCAGTAGGTGATGTATACCTCGGTCGTGAATTGATTGAAAAAATGGTATGTGTTACGCGTAGTGTGCGCTGGGATTCCCCCAACGCAGATAACCTTTAAAAGTCACGTGCAGTGTGTGCTGTAATTCCTCCAAAGACGACAAATATTAATCTGGGGCCTATTTCATAAAAATTACAAGTCTACAAGTAAGTTACTAGCTTGTAATTACAAGCACTTGTATTTTCTGTTTCACAAAAGTCTTACGTCCACTTGTTACACGTAATATCTCCTACAAGTTAAAGCGCTTTTACAAGTGCGCGCACGCGCACTCAACTTATCATAGCCGTTAATCTCCAAGTGTGACTGCGTGTTGCTGTATCGGCGATTCATTCTTTAAGAAGATAAATTTTGTGCCATGGCGTCGAAGGAAATAACAAAGGCGAAAAACATCAGTGTTTTATCAAAGACAGGCTTTCTAGCCTATCTTAACCTACAAATATATACAATTATTTTAACGCATTTAATTCTTTATCGACTTCAGAATAACCGATAATTATATCGGAACTTTAATAAATGCTTCTTTAGTTAATCCATAATACACTTTTCACGGTCAGAAATTTCAGTACAATTCCTTAAAATATAACTTGTATTTTCTCTTACCACTTTTACCAAACCGCAAAGACCCTCCGAAATTTTTCTACAATTCACAAATGCTACTAACCAGACGAAACCTTTATGAAACAGAACACTTGTAAAACTGCGCGATATTACTTGTAAATGGAGTCGCCGTACTTGTAGCTTGTGAAATGACTTTATGAAACGCCCACTTGTAATACAAGTTACAATTCTCTAGACTTGTACTTGTAAATTGTAATTTGTAGGTTTTATGAAATAGGTCCCTGGTCATTCCGTCGTATCACCTGATGCAAGCAACGTCAAGTGGAGACGATATAGCAGGTCCAAAGAGAAATACTCTAAAAGATAAGCATTCAATTTATATGCAGGGCTTTTTTCTTCTCATGCATAATACATTAATACTTTTGCATGGCTTTTTGCTCTTAGCGCATGTCTCCTTACTTGTATTAAGTGGCCTTTACTATTAGTACATGATTTCTTGCATGTATTGCCTTGGTGATTAACAGTACGAGCAAGATTGAGACTTCAGTGCAGCTGGATGAATGTGAGGGGCTTATCCCAATAATCGAGGCGGCTCCGATCCTACTTCGGATACTGGGAAGAAAAGATGAAGCAACTGGCGTCATCCAACGATGAATCAATCAGTGCGATAGTATTTTACAAAGTGTCAATAATATACAGTGAGAAATATGTATATCGACGGCTCAACGCCAAAGATCTGTAAATATCGATCAAATTATATGTATGCGTGTTGTCCTTGAACAGTTCCTGATGCGAGGTAAAGGTTTGAAAGACCCTCTTATTGTTCGTGTAAAATGGGTTGATTGTAACGCGGCCTTCAAGTGTAAGTGAATATAGTTCATAAGGATATTGAGGCGTTTTTCGATGATGCTTTAATTCCATTTGAAAAGCGTATCAATGACCCATCAAATAAGTTCGGAGTCTTAAAGAAGCTTGAAGACTTCCAGGTAACTGATTTCGAATTGAAATTATACTTGATTCTGTAGCTAGAAATTAACATTAATAAATACAACCTTATGCGTCTAATTACACATGGTATAAAGATAAATTAGATTTTAGTGAAATAGAGTTTCCTTCATCTCTGGAAGATATTCCGAAATTTAAAACATTAAACGGGAAAGCTATAAATGTGTATCATCTGAAGACGATAAAGTTTAATTCTACTGTTGTGGCTCTACAACACGGTCGTGCATACAGGTCCCGAAACTCCCGGGAGTGAGGGTACCACCATTACTGAAGCCCTCTCGTTTCTCTTGATTGCTGCTGAACCGGGAAGCGCTGCGATTAAGTAGAATGTAAGGATCCTCTAGGGCAGTGGTCGGCACGCTCTTGCCCTGGGCAGGGTAGCCTGCCCTGGCTGCCCTGTGACCTACTCTCAGGGCAGTACCTGCGTGCTTAGCCAGATCATCCCTTTCCTCAGGGGTCCTTTGTTATAAAATGGGAAAAAATGTGAAATTAAAAAATTCGTAATTTTGCGATCAGTGACTTAAAAGTCATTTATTTAGCATCTACGTATTGTTCCGATTCCAAAGACATGTAATTTGTCTATAAAGGTTGAAAATTTGAGAAGTATTTAGTATTAAATTGACTGTAAAGCTGATGTTTCTTGATATTAAACTCCTTCAAATTTTTAACTTTTCTAGGCAAGTAATATATCATTGGAATCGGAAAAATTCGTAGATGCTGATCATGCTATTTTCAAATCGCTAATTAAAAAATTAAAAGTTTTAAAATTTCCTTACTTTGACATGCCTGTGGACAAAAGACCCCGGCCACCCCGGGCCGGGTAGCCCCCTAGGGGGGAAGCCAGCCCGGGCCCAGCTCCTCGGCAGCCCCCCCACTATGAAGACCCTTTCATTGTCATGCGATTTAAGGCTGTTTCAATTACTAAAATCCTAAAGACATGGCTCAGTTCAATTCTAATTATCTGAATCATTTGCCTGATGTAATTTTAAGAAAATTAAAAAAAAGTTGATAAAAATCGGTTAACATTTCGAGTAATTAAGCACATCTTTAAGTACATGCAAAATTACAGGAACTGTCAACTGGCATTGAAGATATTAAACGATTTTCATCAACTTTCTTTTCATTTGCTTAAAATCAGATTAGGAAATTGATTCAACTAATTAAAATTTAATTTATTAACATTTTAACACATATTAATTTTTCTCAACCGGCTCTAATTCTCTCGCGTGAAGCATGAAACCTCCCGCATGACCGACAGTCAAGTATCCCCCTTGAGTTCTAGTAGAGGGGAAAAATGGTAGGGTGGCGGCCCTGCCCCGCCCTGAAAACTGCAAAAAAAGTTTGAGAATCGCTGCTCTAGGGGCAGCGATTCCCAAACTAGTGCAGCCGGCAGGGGGATGCCACCCCGGGCCGGGCAGCCCTCGAGGGGGAAGCCAGTCTGGGCCCAGCCACTCGACAGCCCCCCCCCCCCCGCTATGAGGACCCTTTTATTGTCATGAGATTTAAGGCTGTTTCAATAACTAAAATCCTAAAGATATGGCTCAATTCAATTCTAATTATCTGAATCATTTTACTGATGTAGTTTTAAAAAAATGAAAAAAAAGTTGATGAAAATCGGTTCACGTTTCGAGTAATTAAGCATATCGTTAAGAACACGCAAAATTACAAGAACTGTCAACTGGCATTGAAGATATTAACCGATTTTTATCAACTTTCTTTTGATTTGCTTAAAATTAGATTAGGAAATTGATTCAACTAATTGAAATTTAATTTATTAACATATTAACACATTTTAATTTTTCTCAACCGGTTCTAATTCTCTCGCGTGAAGCATGGTGTGTCAAGCAGTGAAGCAGTCAAGTGTCCCCCCTTGGCGGCAGAGTATTGTGAAAAAATGTGAGGGTGGCGGCTCTGCCGCTCCCCAGAAAGTGCATAAAAAGTTTAGGAATCGCTGCTCTAGGGAAGGATGCGACAATGTGTTCCCCCTCCACGGACCCGTGCAAAGTAGACAGGAAGTGTCGTTAGACTCCCTGAGCACGATCGTACTACTACCCACCAAACCTGGCCGGAAGTCTCCAGTAAACTCACCTCGACCAATCCATATTAGGCACATGGTTTGTCGTATCCTTCACTAGAGGATCCTTAGTAGTATGTAAAGCTGTTTTATTATTCTCAACCACGTTCTTAACCTAACCTGCGATGTGCCCGTGATCGTTAAAATATTATTGTAGTTGAAAATGCCATGGAATTGTGCAGCACTAAACTGTTGAACAAATAAGAATGACTCGAAAGAGAACCGATCTACATTCAAAGTACCTGTAGGATAATTTCATATTCATATTTTAGATAACCCTGATAATTGTCACGTCATTTTGGAAAATAATCCTTCATAATTTTAGTTTAAAAGCAAAAACTCTGAATGTAATATGCAACGTGATATTTTTTTAAATCTTTCTATGTTGATTGTTTCATATTCCGTTAAAATATCATCGTTTAAATTATCCGCGCATTCCACTACTCATCTACACCGCCCCTCGTGGCATTTTGTAACGTCACATGTCGCATGAATTGTGGTACCCCTACTCCCGGAAGTTTCGGGACCTGTATATACGACCTTGCTCTACATCTAACAACTGAAAAGAGGGAACAACATGTTCACCTTCTTCATCTTCAAAGCCACTACATTGATGAGAGTCTTCATGAATATTACATTGATGATAATGACGATCAAGATATCTATAACTTTCATTATGTATGGATATAAGATTTGTATAGACTCGTTTCTAAGCAATTATCGAAAGATAGAAGCAAAAAATACATTTGTGAAAATCTTTATTTCTTTCTTAATAATTTTGTGCTGACAGATAGTGCTAATATGTTCAATAATCTTCAGTATTGTATGTACCTATTTCTCTAAAAGAAACTTTAACCCTATCTATTTATTATCGTAGTTTAAGTTAATAATTGCTGCTAAGATCAATGTCGCCTATAGCAATGTTTACGTTTTGGGTAAAAAGTTTATTAAAAAAGCCCAATTATTAAATTTTGACAGTATCCTAGTATAACAATAACACAGGCCTGCAAATGATGGGGTCATGTCAGTTGAAAGTGGAGGGTCATTTTCAAAGTAATTTTTACATAGAATCCGAATCCGGGGTCATATTGGCCCATCACCTCAGGATTTTAAGATATTTAAGGTTATGTACCCAAAAAATGGCGTTTTTGGCTACTTTTGAGGTTATGTACAGAAGATACCAATTTTTTTAGGATTTTTTGTTGTTGTATCATATAGTACTGCTCTTTCTCTTTAATTTGAGAGTCGCAGAGTTCAATTACCATTTTTCTTTACCAAATTACGCCAATTTGAAATTACGAGATATGTCCTATTATGTCTTAAGCATTTGCTTTAAATACTTTGAGGCAGACATTTTCTACTGGTTGTTTTCTCTTGAAAATTTGTACTTGGGGGTGTTCGGGGTTCTTGATGTCTCCCTCAAAGTATTTAAAGCAAATACTCAAGACATAATGGGACATATCTCGTGATTTCAAATTGGCGTAACTTGGTAAAGAATGGTAATTGAACTCTGCGACTCTCAAATTAAAGAGAAAAAGCATTGCTATATGATACAACTAAAGAAAAAATTCCAAAAAATTTAGTGTCTTCCGTACATAACCTCAAAAGTAGCCAAAAACGCCATTTTATGGAAAAATTCCAAAAAAAAATTAGTGTCTTCTGTACATAACCTCAAAAGTAGCCAAAAACGCCATTTTATGGTTACATAACCTCAAATATCTTAAAATTCTGACGTGATGCGCCAATTCTGACCCCGGATTCGGATTCGACTGTGAATTTGGCAATAAACAAATGATATGGCATCCTATTTTTCATTTTAAAAGGCATTTGTTCTACTCTGATAAGTTTTGTTTCTTGGAGCTCATCTAAGCTCATTTGATTACTTTGTCGGTTTTGACACCTTGGAGTAGGAGGTCTTCTTTGATTTCTTCAACAGGAATAACAGGCGATCCCTTGGCTATCAGGTTTTTCGGTTTCTCATCTTTGAACGGATAAGTAAAGTACACTATTTGGTAACCATCCAGCTTGTTCTTTTTAATCTGGCAGTCATTTTTGTCGAATGCGAGGATGTAAAATCTTTTTTTGGAAAAGTTAAATCTTGTCATTTTTGAGGCTGTCGCTTCGTTGATATTCTTCATAACCAAACTTTGGTTATTAATTTTGGCGTTTAGCACAATAGGTGGTTTTTTCATCTTGGGCTTCTCGTCAGGCTCCCCCTTGGAGCTGATATCCTCCTCATTCATGCTGGCAGTGTTGTCCGACAGGACTTTATATCTATTTTAGGTACAGATATCTTCATTTTCCGTCGCCCTTCTAGCTCTCTTTGGTCTGCTTGCAGCCATGTTAGGAGGAGGCGAGCCACACGCCTTCTGCCCTAACTCAGGGACGTTTTTCTACTTTATCAATATAATGTTCTAAACAGACTATAATTTGCTTAGTCATATAATAATTTTTTAATATAATGACCAGTCTGCGTTTCTGCGCGTCTTTATATATAGGACGCAAACATCCACTCTTCACTACTCTAGGGCAGGGGTCTTCAGCGAGGGGAAATTTGGTGCCAAATAATCATTTGCAAGATGTCTCTTTGCCACCACTATGCCAACTCACTCAGCACGGAAAAATTCCGTTTCACTCTTACAGCTGAGTAGAGGTTCATGGTGGTGGAAACGAGAAATGTGGCACGCGAGTATTTGCGGCCGAATTTCGCCTCGATGAAGAGCCCTGCTCTCCGGGAATAAACGTGGGCACTGGGGGCTTTCCAGCCTACACTACACGTGACTCTTGCAGGTTGATATCTGTCGACTTCGGGCGAATCGAAGCACGCGCTACACATGATTGTTGCAAGTTGACGACTTTAGGGCAAGGGCGGATCCAGAAACTGAATTTGGTGGGAGCGGTTCGAAAAGTTATAAAGGGGCTACTTTGAAATAGCTGCGTGCACAGGTTATATTTGCTAATACTATATGCAATTAAACAATTTTTGTTTGGCCTACCGTGGATCCGCGCTGGCTTTGGGTGAATGCCAGCAGATCTACATGTGACACAGACCATTTTTTCAAGCAATACACGACCGAGATATACATTACCTACTGCTGATATTGGTATTTGATGATAGTACTGAGTGACGTTATCATTTATTTTTACTTGAATGAGATGTGTACTATTAATGGTCGCTGTTTTACCGACCAATGGTAATACAATCTAAATTATCAGCTTATAATATTTCTACATTACCGACTGATGGTAACAAACAGTTTGTACAATCGATTGTAACTTAGCATGGTACCGAACCTCGTAGTGCTGACTTTGCAAGAATCTCTATTATCAACCTCACTGTTTCACCCTTAAAGTATATATACCATGGACATAGGAAACACGGGACTAGGCATGCCATCCTAACTGGGCAGGATATCAAAAGGTGGCGGACCTCCCCCCTCATTGTATCACCCCCGCAATGGCACGCCTAGTCCCTTATTTCCTATGTCCATGATATATACCTGAAGGGAGCCAGACAGTGGCCAAGTTGGAGGAAAAGTGAGACGGACAGGCTATGAGTTAGCGGGATATGCTCTCTCTCTCTCTCTCTCTCTCTCTCGCAGCAATCTGAATTGCTGTTTGTCGCTCCGTGACCAATCACGTTGTTGCGAGGCAGAAATAGCTCATCCTCCAGTATTGCCTTCTCTCACTCCGAATCTCCAAACTGCCTACAAATTTTTTACACTCGAGGCTCCCTCCATGTATATATGCTTTAAGATTTTACTCATTTAGCTTGGAACATAACCTAAAAATTACCAGTGTTTGTTTTAGCGACCAATGATGCATTGATACCGCAGCAGGAATCTACATTACCTAACTTATACTTTTTCCGACTGCTGGTAACTTAGTATGAATCTGTATGTGTCGGTATTTTGCAATAGTGACGCCATTTGTCGGTAAGTGGTCAAAGTAAGTAGAATAAAATCTTTATTCGAATGGAAACATTGGCTGATTTCAATAGTTTTTTTGCATAGCGTTTTGTTTTAATTGTAATCCGAGCATTTTACACCAAAACTATTGAAATTCGCCGATTTTTTACTCCGAATACATATTTGATTTAAAAGAGGAATATGCCCTACCCTGTCGATGAAAAAGCACTGAAAAAGCACTGGTGAACGGCAACAGGCTGCCAGTGCCGTTTCAGTGTCTGTGCTGACGACACCTAAACGGCACTGAGAGTGATGGGGCGGTCATATATGGGGCGGTAATGTTCATATTGTATAAGCCACATACCGAGCGGAAGGTCAGTTACACCAACGTCCCCCCACCCCCACTTTTAATTTTTGGGTTTATTGTAGCCCACTGAATTGAGCCCCAAATGCGCTCAAATTCGTCATCAATAAAATTGTTTACGCCACAAAACTGTAGAAGTTATATCAGGTATTATTTGTTGAAGGGGGGCTGGCGACATGCTCTCAAATGCCCCTTAAAGAAAAAATGTTGCACTAGATTAATAACCGAGTTATCAGCGATCGAAATGGAGGGGCGCCATTTTTCTAAACTAATAATATTTTTCAAATTCATCATACCTATCTTTGATAACTTCAAATGCGCTCAAATGCGCCAACACTAACAAAATTTGCGCTTGCTAATTAACAAAGATATCATATTAGGGGGGAGGGACAGTGTAACGCAGTTGTTAAATCTTCCACAGTGATGTGTAATATAAAGTTGGGAACATGGATTTATTCGTCTTCAAATGCACTCAGATGCGCCATCAAATTTTTTTGAAAATCTTGAAAATTGCTCAAGAAATAGAGGTAACAAAATTTTACGAGTGATGACAAACGAAATAGAAAGTTTGTAATCCGCATTGATAAAGGGAGTTGGCTATGAGGTTTTTAATGCGCTCATATGCGCCAGAAAGAACAAATTTTGCGCCACATTGATAACCTAATTATCAGCGATCAAAATGGGGGGGAGCTAGCGTCATTTTTTTAAACTAATAAAATTTTTGCAAATTCATCATAGCTATCTGTCATAAGTTCAAATGGGCTCAAATATGCCACCTCTAAAAAATGTTGTGCTAACTAATTAACAAAGATATCATATTAGGGGGGAGGGGGGGGTGCAGTGTAATGCAGGTGTTAAATCTTCCACAGCGATGTATAATATAAAGTTGCGGACATGGATTCATTCGTCTTCAAATGCGCTCATATGCACCATAACATTTTTTTGAAAATGTTGAAATTTGCCTAGGATATGGAGGTAACAAAAATTTACGAAGTCATGAACAAAAAAATTAAAAATTTTGCAATCCGTAATTCTAAAAGAATGTGGTGCAGAAGAGACGCTAGTAGACACATGGGAAAGAAATCGGTCAAGATGGTTGGGGCATGTTGAGAGAATGCCAAATAAACGACTAACGAAACAAGTGTATCAAGGTAAAGTAAATGGCAGCGTGCCCAGAGGTAGACCGCGGAAAGAATGGTTAGAATGTGTGAATGAGACCCTAGTTAGAAGAGACATAAGAAGTCACAGAAACACGAGTCTGCATGAAAAAATGCATGGGCATAAAAGAAGCTAGTGAAGTATGCCAGGACAGGAAAGTATGGCGGCCAATAGTTAATAAAAAGAGAGTCAGTAGAATAAATCACGCCTGAAACAAAAGACCTTGGCCACAAATAGACCCAAGATGGCGCTGTTATCAATGTCTGATCGCACTTGATAATCCGATCAGCCCGATCGGTTTCAGTATGCATCGGAGACCTACTGCTATTCGACGTGAGCTCGCCATATTGATTATTCGTGTGTTCCTACCGCTTCGAGTGAACTGTACGAAAGTCGTGACACAAAACAAAGCTAGGCCCTTAAGGCACGGCGCCTTACCGCAACGGTCCTTGTTTGTCACGCTTGAATGAGCACCTGAAAATTTAACTTTCATTTTTAATAAAAATTCTTCATTTCTTGAATTCATATCAGAAGTGCACGAATTTAAATAATAATTAAAAGAAGTTTTTGTTCTATCTTTTTATACTTAAAATTCAGTTAAATTTACAGAGAAAAAATTAATTATCAACCAAGATAGATAAATTTCAACAGATTAGTTAAATTTTCAACTAATATAATGAATCTTCAACAGCAATAGTTGAATTTTAAACAAAATAGTTCAAGTTTCAACTGGAACCTAGTGGGCAACAAAATTAAGGATGTCCTAGAAACGTCTTTGGGACATCTCTAAGACGTATTTTATAACATGTCTTCTGGTCATCATAGCGATTTTCTTGAAACGTCTAATGTCAGTACGAAAGATGTCTCGAGAACGTCCATGTCTTTAAGACGTCTTTAGGACATTAGACGTCTTAGAGACGTTGATTGGCCTGACATGGGATGTCCTAGGAACGTCCCAAGGACGTTCTTGGGATTTTCATGGTTTTGTGCCTACTGAAAATAATCTAATTTTCAGCACAAAAACTTAATTTTCAACCTGCAAAAAAAACGAGTTTTCATAGATAAATAAAATAAAGCAGTTGAATTCAACCAAAAAATACTTATTTTCAACGAAGAAATAATTTCCAGTCAAGAGAGAGAGATCCCTCAAAACAAAATGATATTCTTGGCATGTCCCTAGGATATCTCGGCAGCATATGAGATATCCTGAAAAATGTCCCAAAAATCTCCCGGGATCCAATATTTCTGAAATGCATATTTATTCAAATATATAAATAATTTTCATAACCAATAACAAAATACTTACAATAAAAAACAAGTCACTTTCTAAAAATTTTTAAGTTGGCTCTTATTGTATTCTATAAAATCTAAATTGCGCAGTTTGGAGATCGCACTTTTCAAAGGCAAAATGAGTTTTAATGGTAAAAAAATTAAGCTAATATGTACCGCGTTGATTGGTATAATATAAATGACAATTGATTATAATTTGGCAAGAATATTAGAGAAATTTTTTACCTTTGTATAAAGTGTCACTAATTACTGCGCGACCGTTTTCGCACACTGATAGCCATGATGGAATTGACCCGAAAGTGACTTTAGAGAGGAATTTACCATTATTGTATTTTATAATGTTTTACTTTGTATGTAATCTCCGGAAAAATACTTAATATTGCTCAATTATTTCTTATTTTATTGATACGGTTGAATATAATTATAATTGGCAGTAGGTATGTCTGAATTTACAATAATATACTAAAGTATAGAATTGGCCTATCTTGGGAACATCCTTTTCATATAAAATTGGGACATTAATGGGATATCCTGAGGATATTCTGAGATAACATTAAGGCATTCCAGGGATATTGAGATTTCCGCCCTGCAGGATATTATTTGCAATATCCCTGGAATCTCCTGGGATATGCCTACGATATTCTGAAAGATAAATGGGATATCCCGTCGATATCTCATGCTGTGAGGGATAATTTTTCTAAACAAACTGTTGAATTTTTAAACAAAGAATGAATTTCCAACCGAGAAGATTGATTTTTTACCACTGGAATAATCAAATTTTCAGTACAATACTCGATTTTCAACCTAAAAAAAAAACGATTTTTCATAGATAAATTTAAAAAAGCAGTTGAATTCAACAAAAAAATACGAATTTTCAACGAAGAAATAATTTTCAGTCAAGAGAGAGGGATCATTTATTTAAACAAATGGTTGAATTTTTAAACAAAGACTTAATTTTCAACCAAGAAGATTAATTTTCCGCCAGAGAGGATGAATTTTCAACCAAAAATTGAATAGTTAATTTTTCTGTGAAAAAAATTATTGCAGCCAAGATAAAAAAAAATTTCAACAAAATCGTAATATTTGTAACCGAAGTGACGAATTTTTAACTAATATGATGAATCTTTATTTAAAAAGTTTAAAAATATAATTTTTAACAACAAAAATAGTTAAATTTTGACCCAGTGATCAATTTTGTATTAAACTTATGAAACTCTAAACAAAAAATTATTTTTTTACAAATTAGTTCGACTTTCAACCAAGCAGTTGAATTTCCAAACAAAAAATATGAATTCTCAACAAAAAATGTAAAAGTTGATATTTCAACCAAAAAAAATGTTAATGTATAAGATTTGCAAGCAAACATTTGAAGTCACGTCTGTGTCAGCACCGCCCCCCCCCCCCCCCCCCCCCAGCTCCTCTCATCTATCTAGCCGTTGCGTTTTTAACTAAAAAAGATGAAATTTTAAATTAAAAATGAACCATCAACAAAAAAGGTTAATTTTCTGCCAAGAAAGATTTTTCCGGCAAGAAAGAGAATAAATGTAACCAAAATTTTTTAATTTTCAAGCTAAAAGACGAATTTTTCCCAACAAAGTTTAATTTCCAACTAAAAAATTTAAGTTTTTAACAAAAAAGTTCATTTTCAACCTAAAAGTGCAATCCCATACGAAAATAGTTGGTTTTCCAACCAAACTGTTGTATTTTTAAATCAAAAAGCAGAATTTTATTTTAAACAGTTCAATTCTCAATCAGAAAATATCAATTGTCAACAAAAATTTAATGTTTAATCAAATAAATGAATTTCTAACAAAGTAGTTCAATTTTTAAGAGAATAGTTAAATACAGCAATGTAAAGCTACTTTTACAAACCTGGTTAACTGCACACTTTTGTAAAAAAAGGTAAATGTCCCTGAAATCTCTGTAACTTGAATCGTAGCATTAAGCCCTACTAATAGTCCGGGAGCTCGAGACAATTCTATGGACGTCATTTTAGTACTCACTAGAATTTCAGATTCTTTGTTTTCATAGTCGACAGTTCGAAATTCGTTGACTGACTAACGGCTGTTGGTGCATTTTGCAACAATTTATCGTTGAACTGGTCAAGAATTCCAGTGAAAAAAACCTCATTTTAGTACTCTTGAAACACATTGGGAATGACTGTTTGAATGCTAAGAACATGTATATTCTCCATGGCTGAGAACTAACAACAAATTTGACTGGCAATTCCTGAGTAGTGCCAAAGTTGACTAGCAGGCTTTCAAAAAAAAAAAAAAATGACAGGATGACAATTAGAACCTTCATTTTAGTACTCCTGAAACCCATTGCGGATAATTATTTAGATGCAAACAACTAACACGAATTTTGACTGACAGCTCCTGAGTGGTGCCAAAGTTGACTGTCATGCTGTCAAACATGTCAAAAATTCGAATGAAAAAAATTCATTTTAGTTCTCTTGTAACCCATTGGAGATGATTGTTTAGATGCAAACAACTAACACGAAGTTTGATTGACAGCTCCTGAGTAGTGCCAAAGTTGACTGGCAGGCTGTCAAGCATATAAAAAATAACAGGATGAAAATTAGAACCGTCGTTTTAATTGAACACCGATGTGTCCAATCGTACACCGAATGAAAGTTTTCTCATTTTTCTTAGGTAAAATTTTCATTTATATGATACTTCTCTAAAAGTAATATGTATATTTTAAAAAAATCGAAAATTGTACTTTTTATATGTTTTGATATGTATAATAAGTATCTCAAAGCTCTGTAGGCTTTGATGTACACATTCTCATCGTGACACTCGTGCTGCGCGCTCGATTTTCGACAGACATTTGTAAACAGGTATTGTTAAATATTATTTTCTTTTTAACTTTCGTCGTTTTTCCACAAATATTTTATTTTATTTTTTATTTTCAATGTTATTTTTCACGAATAAAACAAAAAGTACGTGTCCTATCAAGAAGTAATTCTTAACGAAATCATAGATCTTTTTTAATATAACAATTTTTTATCATTCATCTTTTTTCGGATCGCACATCGTTTGACCACAAAATGTAATTTTTGATTTTTCATTATTTTTTGTGCAATCTAAATTTGAATTTTCAATTTTCCAAGAAAATCGAAACACTTGTTATGATAATCTTCTAGGGATTTCAAAAAGCAATGTTTTTCTTCTTTTTACTTTTTTAATATCGGACGTTATTTGGCTTAAATTTTGATTTTCGCTTGATTTAACAAATTTTGAAAATTCTATAACTCTAAGAATTGTCTTTTTATCGACAAAAGTCATGAGGATACATGGTTTGTCCTTTTTAATACTATATTTATCTGCACATAGAATTTTCAAATTCAGAAAAAAAGTAGTCTCAAAAATGTTCAAAGTGCACTCATTTTGTGAGTTTTTATTTTTAAAAATGTCTGGTTAACGAACTCATCCTTTCTTTTAGGGCCTAAAAAAAGTGTGCCAAAGATGAATTTGATCCGTTCATTTTTCCGAGAGTTATCGTGTTTATGGACGGACGGCCGGACAGTCGGGCGGACGGGCAGACAGACGCCATCGTAAAAACTTGATTTTCGTAATCAGGAGTCTCGAAACGTGGAGATCCGTTGAAAAACTGTGATGTCAAATTTTCGACATTTCTAATACTTTCTCAATCATAAATGATGAGAATGTAAAAAAAATATATGAAAATTATAACAATGATGATAAATTATTACTACAATAAGAATAGAAAAAGGTATAAGAGATCAAATTACATTGCAAATAATTTAAAATTAAAACTCTAATATACTATTTCGCATAAATATTAAACACTCAAATTGTTAGCACTTGAATGACTTATTTTTATCAGTTCTTCAAAAATTAATTAAGGTTCTACTCAGCGGCACTAACCCCGAGGAGTATAAACTTCTACTGACGGGTAAAGATTTCCTACAGTAGTCGGAGGATGGATCGAGAATATCTTAAATATTACTCAATTAAATTATTGTCTTCTACAAATTTTTGAAAAACTTTCAATGTTTTTAAAACATTTGGAAACAGCGTTTATTCGTTATTTAGTTTTTATTATTATAATATTGTAAAATATTAAGATCGAAATAAGAGAAATGTTTAAATGACTCGAAAGTCATCTGAAAATCTCAAAATAATTAAAATTAATATTATAGGTTGCAAAATTATGTATGGGTTCGAGCACATGGCTGGCCTGATAATAATTAAAGAAATTTGTATTAGATTTATAAAAAACTGTTTAGGCAAAATTTATTAATCAATCTTTTTCTACGATATATTACATTCTCATCAGAGAATATATTAGATTTGTGTAAAATTTGACCCCCCCCCCCTGTTTTTGTCAAATGTCCACGTTTTGAGAACCTCTGAAACCGAAAAACAGGTGTTTACTAATGTGTCTGTCTGTATGCCTGTATGTCAGTATGTCTATCTGTGAACACGATAACTTTCGAAAAAATGAATCTATTAGGTTGCCCTTTGGCACACTCGTTAAGTGTCCTAAACTAAAGGTCAAGTTCGTCAGCCAGCCATTTTGGATAAAAATTCAAAAAGTGGGCACTTTTTGAATATTTTTGAGACCACTTTTTCAAAAATTCCAAAATTATCTGTACGATTATTTATAGTATTCAAAATGTTGGACAATCTATCCTAATGACTTTTTTTTTAATCAAAAATTACCAGAGTTAGAGCATCTTCAAAATCCAAAAAAACAAATTAAAATGAAAATTTTAAGCCAAACAACGCATGATACGAAAAAAGCCAGGAGAAGAAAAACTTTGCTTTTTGAAGGCCCTACAGGATTATGATAACAATTTTTTTAATTTGGTCGATAAGTTGAAAATTCCAAATTTGATCCTACCAAAAAAAATAAAAAATCCACAAATTTCATTTTTTGATTAAACTATGCAAGATACGAAAAAAATGAAAAAGCTCAAATTACACGCACTGGAAAAAACTACAAATTTATAATGAATCACTTTTTGACGCAAGTTGCGAAAAAATAAACTAAATGTGTGGAAGACGGTACTCGTTACAGTAAAATGTGTAATAAAAAAATGGTTTGCCTAAATAAGATCTAAAATTTTGATTTTCGCATTTCCTTGACAGGAAACGCGCTTTTTACATTCACACTATAATGAGAATGTATTGGTTTCATACGAAAAATGACTTTCGCGGATTCCATCAAATATCGACGTTTTGAGATTTCCTCAGAAGGAACAAAAAGTTTTCAGGTTGGTATCTGTCTGTCGTTGTCGTATGTATACTGGATGTCTTTGGACCGACTAATTGAATCGAATTGGGCTTTGGCACACAGGTTTAGGGGCCAAAGATTTAAAAATTACACGTACGGCTATTTATAGCACACGAAAATGTTAACAATTTATCTTGATGGATTTTTTTTATAACAAGAAAATTATCACAGTAATGGCTTTTTCAAAATACAAAATAAAAATGAAAATTCTAAACCAATCAGCGCTCAATATAAAAAAGGTAAGAAAAGGAAAACGTTACTTTTTAAAAAACTTACAAGGTTAAACAATAACAGGTTTTATAATTAAAAAAAAATCGAAAATTCATCTTTTAATCGCACAAAAAATAGTGAATTGTTACATGCTCATCATAATAAGAAGGTATTGTTTTATGGGAAAACTGACTATCGCGGATTTCTTGAAATTTTCACTTTCCGAGAATCCCTAATTCCCAAAGAAACCGGTATTACGATGACATCTGTCTGTCGGCCTTGTCATTATCGTCGTCGTCGTTGTAGTCTGTAAACACAGTAACATTTGAAGTAATTATTTTATTGAATTTCCCTTTGACACACTTTATAAGGATATGAAAATAAAGGACGATTTCGTTAGCCAGCTATTTTAAATAAAAATGCAATAACTTGGAGCATTTTCAAAATTTTTAAGACCACTTTTTTAAGATTTGAAATTTCCATACAGTGCTGTTTATAGTGCACAAAAATAGGAACAATTTATCTTGATGACTTTTTTTGATAACAATAAAATTACCAGAGTTATAGCGTTTCCAAACTTTAAAAAAATAACAATAATCAAAACGAAAATGACTATTCTATGTCTTTCAACGCACCACATGAAAAAAAGTCAACAAAAGAAAAATATTAGTTTTTAAAGACCTACACGATTATCATAACAACTTTTTGAATTTCGTTAAAAAATCGAAAATTCAAATTTTTGTCGCACAAAAATGATGTATTATTACATTCTCATCATAATAAGAAGGCACTAGTTTTATGTGAAAACTTTCTATCGCTAAATAATTTGAATAAATGTATTATAAGTTTGATACAAAAGTGTTAAACATAATATAGAAAAGTTCACATTTTGGACAAAATCGAGTGCGAAGCACGAGATACGTGATGGGAATGTGTTCGTTAAAGCCGAAGAAGCTTTAACAAAGGAGAATTCATAATCACCAAATTACAGTTTGTCGATGTTTGGTTCGTTAACCTTAATAGGTCTGTGCACAAATGTGGGGCAAATACAAAGACCGAGCGCAAAGGGCGAGACAAATACACCTTCGAGCGCGAAGCGCGAGATGAATACATCGTCGAGCGCGAAGCGCGAGAACCAACAGTCGCACGCCCCAGGCGGGCTCAAACTTTCGAGCGAAGCAAGCCGGGCGCATAGCGCGCGATGAGGATGTGTCCGCGAAGCGGGCAGATTTGTTTTTGTAATCGATCAAATTAATCAGTATACGTTCTTGCATCACTTATATTTGCCAATTTGAAAAAAAATGATTAGTCATTTAACTCTGATCTACTTTTTCTCTAAATGGAATTTTTTGTACCCATTTTATTTATGCTAGCATACAACAAAGGGACATATGTGAAGCATTCATTTTTATACTTTTAAAAATTCAAATATACTTACGAAATTATGCTCTCATATGTAATATTTGCGAACCTGTTGATAAATATCAATTTAATCGTGCGAATTATGGATTTGTGCACGTTCTGTTTTATTTCACTTTCTTTATTAATTATTTTTCCTTATTTTTCGCGAATTTTTATTTAATTTATTTACACACTATATTTCCCAATTTTCGGGACCCCCTCCCCCTCAAAACAGGTCGGAAGGCTGCCCGACCTGCCCCCCACGGGGTTGGCGTCCTTGCTTTGCTGATCTTAAAGAACATTATACCTTGGAAAGTTTGAAGGCGCCTCCATATAAATAATGAATAATAACTTGGTAAAATCTTCGGAACAATATGTTTTTATTTTTCTGTGGCCGTATTGCGTCAGTTTGTTGTTTCTTTTTTTTCTTTAAATATACATATTAGTTTTAGAGAAGTGTCCTATAAATGAAAATTTTAGCTAATGAAAATGACAAAACTTTCATTCGGCGTCCGATTATAACGACGGTTATAACTCAATTATTATCATACTTTTCAGCACCTAAAGAATCATCCCCAATTGACAGCCTGTCTGTCAACTTTGGCACCACCGAGAAGCTGCCAGTCAAACTTTTTGTTAGTTCTTATCATTCAAACAATCATTTCCAAATGGTTCGAAGAGTACTAAAATGACGTTTTTTTCACTCGAATTCTGAAAAAATGTTCAGGAACGGTTCGAGCATGTGTTCGAAGGATAATTCTTTTATTGGGGGTCCAAAAATAGAAGGCTATAAGAGCTAATCCCTTTTTTGTTTCCCATTTTATGTATATTACTTATTTATTTTTATTTACTTCCCCCCCCCCTCTCTCTACAAGATATATTACATTTATCCTAATTTTACATTTATTAGGAACAATTTTATGAATCTGAAATCGCCGAAACCCGTAGATTCTGAATTTTGCATCCTTGACTGTATATCCAACATTCAAAAAATTTTTTTTGTGACGATTCCTGACTTTTTTTTGGTAGGGAGATCTAAATGTTACTAAAAAAAAGAGGCCAAATTCACAATTTTAAAACCACGAAAACATTATTTTGATGATACCAAAACAATGGCATGTTTCTTTGATGACACATGAAATCTCAAGCATATGTTTACATTTTGTCCTAAAAATGTGCAGTTGAAACAATAAAAATAATTTTTTTATACATTTACAAACAGTTCTAGCCTGAAAACAATTTTTTTATTTTATAATTTTACATTGTTATTCACTACCAAAAACTGTATCCACAAAAAATCAAAGTAATTATAATCCGCTACTCGAAAAAAATGGGTTTTCAGCCTAAATCTACTGTGTCATGCGTGTAGTAATAAGATTTTCATCTCTCTGATTCTCCACTAAACAATAAAAAGAAAGAAAGTAAATCATTCAATAAAAATACAAAATTCTCTAAACTAAATAAAATCCCCGGGTTTTATCTCGTTAAATGAAATTACTGGGTTCTTCCCGATTTCCAGGCTCGCCGCACACTCCGTTTTTTATACGAATATTTAAAAAATTACACTTCACGAGAACATGAAAAGATTAAAGCTTAAGCCGAGCCTTAAACACAGTGCAAGTTGGTGATCATCCCTGCGTTTCATTAAGATCCGGGACGGAAAAATAGCATTTTTCAAAGTTCCGACAAGTGGCGACATTAGTGCAATCTGCATAAAAATGTCAGTTACGCGTTTATAGTCTTTCCGCCACAGAACTTATAAATTTTTGTGAATGGCCCTAGAAGTTCCGAACAGGTTTAACGATTCTACAAATTGAAGCAGGAGTACAAAAATAAAGCCCATGCATCCTATAGATCGCGAAACCGGATTGTAGAATGACGAAATCGCCAATCACAAATGTGGCGTTGAACCTGGAGTTCATTTTCATATTTTTTATTGCCACTATGGATTTGATACCTACTTCGGTTATTTCATAATACGGAATTCTTTTGAACTGGATGTTGATCAGAACCTAGGAAAGAAGAATCGATTAAATGGAAATTACTTGAATCGGAGAATTTAAAAATGCCGATTCATGCGAATTTTAATCTCTTTAATCGGCCATCATACAGCCACAACCAATAGAGGCAATTTTCGTTGAATTATTTTGTTACGTATAGAACTTCTATAAGTATCTAATAGTTCCTAATGGCTTCTATTGGTACACAGTAAAAAAAAGTGTTCAAAATGATACCGAAATCAATATCATTTTGATATGCAACAAAAATTATACCGAATTCAAGAGAATTTTGATTGGTCGAAGAGAATGATCTACTTTTTATATATGGTTTTATAGGTATTCTCCTGACATTTAACCTATATGAAATTAAAAACGGGATTTAAAGTAATTTCTATAAGGATTTTATAAGTAGGACTTTTCTGACGACGCGCTAATTACAGACTTCTATACTATATTGATCGATATGGATCCTCTCAAGACGTATTCTATATGGAATTGCAAAAATGATTTGACGTGATTTCTATATGGATTTGCAAATAAGATTTTTTTAACAGCCTGCCCAGTGGAAAAAAATTAAGGATGTCCTAGAAACCTTTTTGGGACATCCGTAAAACGTCTTTTATAACATGTCTTTTGTTCATACTAGGGATGCTCTTAAAAAAGTCTAATATCAGTACGAAAGATTTCCCGAGAACGTCCATGTCTTTAAGGCACCTTTAGGTCATCTTTAGGACATTGGACGTCTTAGAGACGTTGATTGGCCTGACATCGGACGTTCTTGGGATTTTCATAGTCTTGTGCCCACTGGGTATACATTCCCTACTTCTATATGGTGTACACCCTACTGAAAATTCCTATACAGGTTCCTATATAGGAAACTACATAGGATCCTGTATAGGATCCTACATAGGAACCTATATGTTTCACCTATAGTTGCTGCCTATAGGAAATGACATAGGATCCTATAAAGGATCCTATGTAGGTTCCTGTATAGGATTCTATATAGGATCCTGTATATATTTCTGTATGGGATCATATCCAGATGCGCAGTGCTACTCTATAGCTCCCACGGGTGCGCAGAATTTTTTTTCTCCTCCAGGAGCACCTAGAGACATACGTACCATTAGGTACCATGAGGTACCATTAATTAAGTACCGTCAGTTAGGCACCATGAAGTTCTTTATTAGGGAGTGTCCTATACAGGCGCCTACATAGGATCCTAAGTCATTTCCTACAGGTGGCCCCTATAGGTGAAACATATAGCATCCTTTGTAGGCTCCTATGTAGGTTTCTATACAGGACCCTATATAGGAAGCTATATAGGAATTTTCAGTAGGGCAGGGTGGACACGCTGGAGCTTACACAAAAGTATGCAACCCGTCTTATACGCTAATGCTATTCTTATGGGAGTGCATGCGGGGTTGCACACGTTTTGGTAAGCCCCAGCGTGTCCACCCTGTATTTATTCTCCTGATATGTAATCTATATGAAATTGCAAACAAGATTTAAAGTGGTTCTTATATGAATTTTATAAGTGGGACTTTTCTGCCATGACGCACTAAGTACCTACTTTTATATGAATATATATAGGGTGGACACACTGAGGCTTACATACATGGCGAGTTGAATGCTACCCGAATTGCACAACTGCAGGAGAGAAGCCATTATACAGGGGTATTTTCATATTTCGCGCCTTTAAAGTTGCAATCGAATCGGTCATTCGGCCAAGTCCGTGCATCTTCGGATCAAGTTTATGATAGTTTCCATGATTTCGTTGAAACTTCAACGGTTATGTTCAGATTCACCTGTTCACCCTAATCGCTGTCAGTAAATGTAGGCAATATTAATTTAAAGTTTACGCATGTAATATTTCATTCACTTTATTTGAAACATATCCTGTCTATTCATAACATACCTTTTTTATGCAGTAAAAATAAGCGTTAAACACCATTCACACTTCTCCCACTGGAAGCACAGAATATTATTACTATTTTATAGTATTTGTCACTTAGCAGCCATTCTATAATGTTATTGGCACAGAAAAAAAATTACGTTTACTTCTCAATTCCTATGTCTCACTTCATTATTAATTGAACACTTTTATTATTTGTAATTACTATATAACATAACCTATATTGTTTTGACACTTGTATCCGTTTGAAGTTTCGAACGCAGCCATGGAAACTATCATAAACTTGATCCGAAGATGCACGGACTTGACCGAATGGGCGATTCGAATAAAAATTTAAAGGCGCGAAATATGAAAATACCCCAGTATAATGGCTTCTCCTCTGCTGTTGTGCAATTCGGGTAGCATTCAACTCGCCATGTATGTAAGCCCCAGCGTGACCACCCTGTATGATGGATCTCAAGACGTATTCTATATAGAACTGCAAAAATAATTTGACTTGCTTACTATATGGATGTGCAAATAGAATTTTTTTAACATCGTGCTAAATCCCAACTTCTATATGGTTTTATATTTATTCTCCTGATATGTAATCTATATGAAATTGTAAACAAGATTTAAAGTGGTTCCTATATGGTTTTTATAAGTGGCACTTTTCTGTCGCGACGCGCCAAGTACCTGCCCTCATGCATCTGTCGGTCGTACTATTTTTAATGGACGGGAAGTGAGAGTTCGGCAATGTAGAGAGAACAAAAGAGGATTCCTTATTTTTTTCTGGAAAATTAATTTTTTAACTTTTAAAAATATTAAAAAAGGTTTCGCAGATTGTGAAAGAGGAATCAAGAAGATCAAAAGGACATTTTTCAGTCAGAACATTTCAAAAGTCTCGAGAAACGGAACAGCGTCATAATCAGGTATTTCAAGTTGTGACGTTGCTGTCAATATGTTTGCAAGCTGAGGGTCAAGCAATAATACCAATGCCATCGAGTAAAACTTTAATTTTTTAATTACTTGGAAAAAATGATTTTTTTAATCAAGTGTATTTTTATATTATTTTTTATATTTTAAAGTCTATTTAATTAAATACCAAACTCGTAAAAAAGCAATCGATTTTATTATGAAATTGAATATATTTTGAAAAATAGAAAATAATATCTGAATACACTTATGGTGCAAAATCATTTTTGTCTGCCCCCCACCACCCGGAAAATGCGCCATTGAATGCGCGTGAAGCAGGCGTAATGTCGCCACTTCCAGCCCAGTGACCTTCGCACATGCGCACTTCGCCGCCGTACCAACATGAAACTTTACGCCCGCTACATACAAAACTTGACGCGCGCTATACATGCACTTAACCATCCAAACAAGTGGGACGCCCGGCTGAAGTGGTAATATTATATGATGTAGAATGAAGTGCTTTTTTGAACCTTTTCATTACAAAATATTTACAAAAGGGAGAGGGGAAAAGGATAAAATATTAAAGGGTAAAAGAAAAGGGGAAAATGAGTTGAGGGAACGGGGAAAGGTTGAAAAGGAAAAGGGGGAGAGGGAAACAGAAAAAGGAAAAAGAAAATGAGAAACCGGAAAGGGTGAAAACGGAACGGAAAAAGGGAGAAAGAGAAAAATAAAAGGGGAAAAAGAAGAATAGGAAAAAGAACACTGGTAAAGTGAACCGTTTCCCTTCCGCTTTACCCCTTTCTCATTTTCCTCTTGCATTTTTCTTTACCCTTTCCCAATCCCCTTCGCCGTTTTCCTTGTCCCTTTTAATCCTTCCCCTCATTCCTCTTTACCGTTTCCGCTTTCCCTTTCCACCGTTTCCCCTTTCCTCCTATCTTCATTTCCCGTTCCCTTGACCCTTTTTCCTATTCTCCACGTTCCCCTTTTATTTTTCTATTTTCTCATTTTCGTATAGAAACCACCTCAGTGACTATTGGCAATGCCATATAAATCCACATAGACCCAGAAGTCTATGGAAAGCAATGTGGCATTCACCGAAACGAAGTAAAGATACCAACAGAAGCATATAGAAACCACCTCAGTGGCTGTTGGTAATTCCATATATAGCCATATACACCCGGAAGTCTACACGGTAATAAGCGTAGAATAGAGAAAAATTAATATTTTCAGATTTCAGCGCAAAAGTGAAGATTATTCTATTATTTTGAATGGGCGATTTTTACATCTGTCTAAAATGCCACAATAAGAAAAAGATACCTGCTAAAGTTATTCACTTTTATTTCCATAGCGACCGCCACACAGTTTTTCTATTCTCTCAAAGAGAACGTGTTTTCAATATATTTAATTCCATCTAATTGTATCGGTAACGCACCTCACAGAGATATTTTCATTCCTCAGAAGTGGTCATATTTTGATTTTATTTAATTCCTTCTAATAAGTTCACAAAATATGTGTAATAAGTTGTTTTAATTCCTTCATGCGGAATGTAAATTCTGAAATTTTAATTCTCACCAATTCAACTCTGCCTCTCTAGAGTTAAAATTATTTAAATTCACACATTTACATAGATTTCTTTGTTGCATTTTTTAAGACATTTAAATAAATTATTAAAATATAAATAAATATAGATTTGAATATTTTTCGAATTTATAAGTTATAAAAATATGTAATAATGAAAAATAGGTGTGGCCAGAACATGGGTTTAATGACAAAAAATTTCACTACAGATATTTGAACGGGAATCGATTAGCATATTAAAATGAAGGATCTGTGCCGAATTTCAACCATTTTCGCCGGGCCGTTTCGAAAAAAAAGTGCGTTTGAGTTTTAAAAATATCAAATTGTCGAATTTAAATAATTTACTACAAAAATTATATTTATTGTATTCATTTAACTGTATCAGTATCGTTTCATAATCATATAATTATATTAAAACGCACATAATGTTGAATTATTACTAATTTTTCTAAATAAATATGTTAAAAAACTGAATGATAATAAAATAATTCTAAAGTAATTTAATTATATGCGCATTCTTTTTCAAAATGGTTTCTTTATTAAATTTAACAGTTGTAAATATTTTACAGTGATTATTATTATATATAACTTTTACATAATATATCTATTAATATAACACAATTATATTTAATTATTTATGAAAATTTATAGAAACAAAGTTAATTTTTCTATGTCTATTATTCAATTTCAAACGTGACGAGAGTTGTATTCTCGAACTGCTTTTCATAAATTCTCAGGATACTTAGCATTTGTATAAACATGAACAGATGAACAAATTCTATGCACTGCTCACTCAAAAATACCAGGGCTCTGCCTGTTCTGCGAGAGAAATGTAATACATGAAAAAACACTGCTTGAACTTTTGATGTAATACATATCTCCAAGTTACAGTAGCTTTCTTAAAATGCAGAAATATTTTTTTCAAAGTTTGCTTTTAAATCTTGATAAAAACAAGAATCTACAACGGCTCGAAAATCTTGAAAACACCTTACATATTTAAGGCATTTGATACAATAATTGAATACAATTGTCCTATATTAATGGATATATTTTGTATAAGGTATATATAATAATTATCACGGTAAAATACGTATAACTGTTAAATTTGATTTAAAAGACTATTTTGAAAATGAATGCGCATATACTTAAATTATTTCGTAATTATTTTATAATCATTCAGTTTTTTAAGACATTTATTTAGAAAAATGAGTAATAATTCAACATTATTTGTGTTTTAATATAACTATATGATTATGAAACGATACTAATATATTTAAATGAATACACTCAATATAATTTTTGTAGTAAATTATTTAAATTTTACAATTTGATATTTTTAAATTTCAAACGCACTTTTTTCCAAACGGCCAGGCGAAAATTGTGGAAATTCGGCACAGATCATTCATTTTAATGTACTAATCGATTCCCGTTCAAATATCTGTGGTGACATTTTTTGTCATTAAATCCATGTTCAGGCACACCGTGATTTTATATGGTTCTATAACTTCTTTTATAGAGGGAACTCAGCCGGGAAATTTCATTCATTAAAAAAAAAAAAAAAAAAAATCAACTAGACTTGTCTAAATCGATGGTCGCTGTGAGGTGTCCTATTGAAATATTTAGTTGCTGATACCGGTTAAAAATTTCACAAACCGTTAAGACCATAATTCGCGTGAATAAGACTATAATTCGCAATCTTATAGTCTCCGACTCCAATATTTTCTATTCAACCGATTCTTTTTTCCTGGGAACTCCCGAGAAAAAAAACCTACCCTCCAACTCTTTATCTTCATCTATAAATAAAAAAACCAAAAAACTATTAATATTTTTTGCAACTAATTGTTTTTCTATACAATTATTTAGATAAAATCTGAAAAAAAATCTTTTTCAAGTGATCGGGACTCATCTTTAAATCAACAATACAATAAAAATGTGCATCAAAGTTATAAAATTCATGAACACGGTTCATTAAATAATCAACACTCATCGTATATACTACCACTTTTATTAATTGTTAATATTATATTTCATATGTATATTATGTATATTCACACACATATATACATATATGTATGTGTTTATTTATATATTTATATTTATGTACTTACTTACAATATTAACGCTTTATTTGTATATATGTATAATATATCAGGCGATTTATAATTTATACGAAAAAGCGCAATAACACATGTATAATTCACTGCAAGCACTTGCCGGCTAGTAACATCGGTATTCGTATTCACTCTAGAAAGATTGCCCGAACATTGACAACAAATCAGAGCGAAATTCGAACAAAGTCGGTCGAAAACCTCGTCAAAATCACCAATCGAAAATGGTAATTTTGCTAAAAAGTACAAATTTGGCTACAAAGTATAAATTTAGCTACAAACTATAAATTGAGCTAAAAAATATAAATTTAGCTACAAACTAACGACCCAAGAGTCACGAGACACACATCAAAACTTGGACAAATTTTTCTATTTCATTATTCGGTTTCGAAAATACAGCATTGCCGGCTCACGACTTTAATATTTCTAACCGAGGCATAATAAATTATCCTATACTTTCATTCTCTGCCCATTTCCCATTTCCTAAAAAGAGTATATCGATATCAGACTCAATTATTTGGCATCGAAACTAAACTGGATAAAATGCACTTTAGTTCTTGCAACTGACACTAAAAAGTTCCATGCAAGAAATCAAATCTCTGAATCTTGAAACAAGTGCTCTTTACGTAAACAATTCACAGCTAAGGAATTAATATAAATAATATCTTTTAAGTTAATTTTATCAAATCGTTTTTTTTTTCTTCGATTCAATAAATTTGGTTTAAGTGTCCAACTTTGTTTTTGAATTCTGATGCCGTTTAGAGTCAAATATCTTTCACCTTAAAAGCTCGAGTCACCGACGGACAATGCTGCAATTTTCAACCTAAAGTGTCTCCCCTAGACGCGGTACTCAAAATACAAAAACATTAAATAATTACTCATTAACTAACATACCGACGAAATCAATATCGAAACCCGACGACATACCTGCAAGTGCAAAACAATAGACCTAAAACGAAACCAGGTCTTGGGTGACGTGACTAAATCTGTCATGCTCAGTTGAAAATTCAATGTTCTTGTTGGAAACCAGAAAATATTTTACCATGAATTTCATTTACAAAAAAAGTCCGTCGACCTTTTGCTCGCAAATAAATTGTAATTACAAATTAAAAGCAACCCAACATGATAAAATATAAGAAGAGCTTCCAGTAAAACTTTTTTTGGCTTTCGTACGCATTTTTGAGTTTATTCGGAAAAAATTATTCTTGTTTCTCAAATTTCAAATTTTTGTTTTACATTCTTTTTCGTTTTAATAACAATAAGTGGTATTTAAACATAAATAGATTAACAAGTAAACAAACAAAACACACAGATAACTAGACTTTTTAATATTAACATTCAATATTTCACATGAATCATGCATTGTCTTTTTTTAATTAGAGATATTTATTAAATTAAATGTAATATGTCCGTCGATTTATTTTCATTATGAGAATAAGTTTGAGAAACAAGAAAAATATCACTTTTACACGAAAGTGCCAAAAAACCGTTCCTGATTAGCTGTGGAGATGATTGGAAACGAAGACTTTTTTAAGACTTAAATAAATTAAACCAATTAACAATCGCTTAGAGATCCATTAGATCATTAAACAATCCTATACAATGTATCATATTACACTACAATACAATCTCAAAGATGCTTGAAAATATTTCTATGCAAAAAGAAAACAAGGCCCTCCATAAAATTCAATAATACGAAGAAAGCAAAAAAACAACACGAATTTAATAAATTAACAACTTTGAAGCTAAAAATCTATTAAGCGTAATCTATATTTTTCAGTACACTAGATACTTCTCCCTTCAAACAACAATAATTCTTTTTTCGCTAGGAAAAATCTAATTACATTAGATAATAATTAATTAAAAATAATTATTATTCAAAATTAATAAATAAATAAAACGCAATAGGACTTCATTAATTAACAATTTCACCTAATTATTTTATATAAACTAGCATCTTTAATTAATTATTTATCTACTGTGATTTGTATTGCCAACTGTACTAATCTCTTCTCACATTTTGCCTTTGTTTTTTTTATAACGTCGCAAAGGAAAATTTTGTACTCTCTGTTTCGTTCTAGTATCAAACTGTTTCGAAAATTATTTCCGCAAGTTCTGACCACAATCATCGCGTTAAACAGCCTGTAACAAATCCGGTTTCGAGAATCATTCAAAGGATCTGTAGTAGGTCGAGTATAAACGATGCATTTTAAATTGTCCATAAAAGTGGTTTTACGATTGTTTTGTGGAGTTAAAGGCAATCATTGCATAATAAAAATAAGTCTTTATCGAAAACTAAAGCTTGAACGAACTTATTTAGGGAACTCATAGGTAAATTGTATATGATTTAGGTATGGAATATTTACAATCTAAAAAATGTAAACCTAAAAGATAGGTTATAATTTGTACTTCAATTCCAATAGTACATTATTCATATTCTTTGCATAATCTGAATCGAATTTTTGGTTTTATACATTAAGCACAATTTAAAATCACTCTTTTTAAAATAAGGTTGTTTTCAGCCATTGAGAAGACCCTGTCGAGCACAAGTACCTTTTCCCCGCGAATTTTGAGTTTAAAATTTTTTTGAAGTATTAATTTCAAGAATAAGTGATTGAAGAGTGCACGCGGACAATTTAAAGGAATTTTTTTTCAAACTTGTGGAACTATGCTCGGCAGATAAATTCGCTTTGATTCCGATCAAACGAAAATTTGTGTTATGGACCGGAGATAATTCCTCGTTCAGTCATCGTGTTAAAAAATGTAAAATCCTTATCAAAACTTGACGTGCACTTTCGAATATCACTTATTCTTGAATTATTCTACATATGCAATCACACTTTAAAAGGAAGCTCTCAAATAATTCAAAAATTTGTTAAATTAACATACGCGGGCCAAAGGATGTGTGATCCGCAGCATTCTCAACGGCTGTAAACTCCCTAATTTGAGCTAATCTTTCTAGTCCTG
This sequence comes from Belonocnema kinseyi, assembly GCF_010883055.1. Lineage (NCBI taxonomy): Eukaryota > Metazoa > Arthropoda > Insecta > Hymenoptera > Cynipidae > Belonocnema > Belonocnema kinseyi. The sequence continues at coordinate 73,159,138 of NC_046666.1, read as the reverse complement.
ATTTTTGGCATCAGATGGAAAAATGATCTATCCCCATTTCCAAAATCACATGTTTGTGAGATATTCAATGTCGGTTTTGAACTCGCGGGAATCGTATTTCAGACTGGTTTGATCTAATTTGAAACAGTTTGTAACATGTCCTTCATAAGATCTTTATTTTTCTTTATTTTTTTCTTTCGTAAAATCTATCAAAGTTTCTTCCATATATTCTCCATTTCGTTTTAAAAGCACCATGCTTCAAGCTCTAATTTCGTCACCCACGACCCGGTTTAGCTAGTCTCGTCCCTAAAAATGGACTACGCTTCCCGACAGAATCTAGAAAACAGCCTAGTTCTGTTTAAGTTTCGCGAAGTCAATTTCCGCGTATTTGAAGCCTTCCTGAACGGGAATGGGCGAAACGGGTGGAGCCCCGCTGACTTCCGGCAGATCGAGGCTAGCGTAGTGAAGAATCGCAGAACCGGGCTGCAACTTCTCGTAGCCCTCACTGTCGAGGGGACTTGGCGTTGGCGTTGACGTCGGTGTAGGCGTCGGTGTTGGAGTCGGTGTTTCATCCAACAATTTCGGGGACGAGGGTTTCGACTGTACAGGCTTGAAACCAGGAGGCGTCGGGCTGGCTGTAGGCGAAGCCGTGACGAGACGGGGCTTCGACAGGCTCAGGTCGTTAGTTCTCTTCACCAGGGGAGCGAGAACGACTTCCTGGGGAAGAAGGGGATTCGAGACGGGTCGAATCGTCTCTCTGGGACTAGGAGATTGCTCGTCGACGACTTTCGACGGGGACTTTGCGTCGACGAGTTTCGAGGGAGTGTTAACGTCTGCCAATTTGGAGAGGGTCTTGTCATCAACCCCGGGGAGAGGACTAGGAGCCGAAATCTTCCTCGAGGGAACCATTACTGCATAATCGCTGCTCGCGGAAGAGACGTCACCGATTGACGAGGACTTGCTGTTTTCTTCCTTCGCAGAGAAAGGTTTCTCGGGAGATTGAGGACTGTTGAGGAAGAAGGGGAATATCGTTGCTGAAGATCCGGTGGGTGTGGCTCGTGGAGGAGTGGCCGGTGTGCTTTCCAGACTCTCGGAGGTTGGACTATTGTTGAGGGGAAGAAAGCTGGGTGCTTTCGTTGGCTTGCTTCCCGCTTGGATAGCGATTGGCTGCGACCGGACCTTGTCCTTGCGGTTGCTCTTCCGGGCTCGACGCTGGCTGCGTGCATTCGCTCCCATATTCATGTTCATGTTTATGTAGTCTTGCTCTAAACTTGGACGAACTTTGAAAGACATCTCGACATAGCCTTCTGGAGGTCGCCGCGGTTGGGGAAGATCCACTGGAGCGGTTCTCGTTACTCCTGCAAATAACAGGGTGACCGTTTTAATCAACAAACAAAATTCCCGGTCCTTTCCTGGTTTTCCCCGGTGCACACATATTTTTCTCGGTCAAGAAAATTTTTTAAATCTAGATCTAAAGTTAAACAGTAAAAGTACAAGTAATAAAAAATTAACAACAAACTAAAGCATTCAAAGTGGAACTCTTGAATTTTTAACTTTTAAAACTGAAGTTTAAAAGTTTTTTAATTAATTATAAATTATAAAGTTCAAAGATTTAGATTAAGTTACAAAAATATAAACTCAGGTTAACATTTTCAATACTCTCAATTAAAGAATCAATCAATGAACTTTAAAAATGGTCAGAATTATATTATTCAGTTTTTTAGGCCCTTAAATATTTTTAAATTTAAATATTTTCAACTTAAAAGTTCTTAAATTAGAATTTAAATTATTTTCATTTTAAACAGTTTAAGCATCCTTGAAACAGTTGAACACTTTTTATTTTTAAAAACAATTAGACTAATTTTAAGAGATATTTAGAAGTTACAAAAGGATTAAAAATTAATTTAGAGCTTGAAATGATTTTAAATAATTTTAGCGAAGTGTGTTTACCGAAAAAATTTGTTTATTTGTAACGAAATTTCGGTGCAAATACACACAACCTAATTTACAACAAAATGTTGATTTTTGCAGTTTACAACAAATTTAGAGGCTTTTTACGAATTGTGACAGGCTCCAAACGATTAAAATCATTTTCTTGAAATTCCTAGGAAAATTGAAAATGATTCATTTTGAAAAATGATTTTAACAGAATACTTAAAAATATTTTAAAACATTTCCAATATTATTCAAAGCGACCCGGGAAGAATTTAAGGATTTTTTTCTAATTTTTAAGATTTTCTCAAAATTGTAGGAAAAATTTTATTCAGTTTAAAAAATGTTTAGAGGTTCTCGAAATTTAAAAAATTCAAAGCTTTCTGTGTCAAACAATTAAGTTTTAAATTGTTTACTTTTAAATATTTGGCTTCAATTTAGTCGTCTTAAATTATAAGTCAAATATTGCTCAATATTAAATAATTGTACTTTATCTAAATCAAAAAATTTTTAATTGAATGGGTTAAAAATTGAATAATTTAGACTGAAACAATATTTTTAATTTAATAAAAGTCTTTAATTACGAATTAATTACGAATCTGGAAATTCTTCAACTTTCAACGGATTTCGAATCGTTTTATAAAATCAATTATTGTTCAGTTTTTTTATAGTTAAAGTACAGATCCATTTTAAAAATTATTTATTTATATTTACAGTTGATAAAATGAAACTGTTTTTTATCAAAAATTTTCAACTTCAAACTTTTTTAATTTTTAATTGTTCAAGTCTTCAAGACTGCAGGTTAATATTCTTTAAATTAAAAATATAAGCTTAAAAATAAAAATCTAAAATAGAGAAGTTTTCAGGTAAAAGATTTTCGAATTACGCATTATAAACTGATTATCATAATTGAAAAATATATCAATTCAAATAATTCAAGAAAAAAATTCACTGTTATTTCCCGGTCTCAAAAAATTCCCCGTCATTTCCCGGTTTTTTCGGTTTCCCGGTCCAGCAGCCACCGTGAACACATTAATATTTGATTTGCAGTAATATCAGGCTTCATAGTGATCCTGACGATATCGAGATATTTCAAAACATTTCAATAAATTTAACAAAGATTACAAAGGCTGCAAGGAAGAAATGTATACTATAAATTTTTTCAATAGAAGCCTAGCCGATATATTTCTAACGTAATGTAACCAAAACTCTAAATCTATAAAATTTTCCATTTTAAGTAATAAAAACTAAGCTGAAAATCATTTTAGGCAATTTTAAACTAGAACATTAAAAATTGAGCAGTTAAATTTTTTTAATAAACTGAAAACTTCTTAAATAATTTTCATTTCAAATAGTTAAAAATTCTTTTAAATGCTTAAGAATTGTATTTCAACATCTTGAAAAATCTACATTTTGCTTTAAATTTGTTTAAATTTTAAGTTATTGTTCAAATTTTTGAGAACTTCTAAACATTTTTTAAATTGAAGCCTATAACAATTCTTACAAAGCTTCTCAATTTTTTATTCAAAATCTGCAAAAATCTATACTTTGTTTTAAATAAGGCTATCCTGGGCTATTTGCACCGAAATTTCGCTATGAATAGTCAGATTTTGTCGGCATACGGAGAGACTTCATTTAAATTATTTGGAATATTTTCGAAATTTACATTAATGTTGATTCTTTTCAGAATTTCGAAATATCTCTTCAACTAATTAGGATTTTTTCTAAGAATAAGAGGTGTTCAATGTTTATTAACAAGCAAAATGAAACAATTTTACTTACAAATGGGTTCTTAATTTAATAAATTTGAATATAATAATTATTCAGTAAATTAATAAATAAAACAAAACAATTAATGTAACGTTAAAATCTGGAAATTCTTAAATTTTTCAACTTATTCCGAATCGTCTTTTAAAAAAAATTTCATTATTATTCACTTGTTAATCCTTAACGTACACTTACATTTTTAAAATCATTACAATTTATTTTAAAAAACGGTTCAAATCAAACTTGAACAGATTTTTTGTTTAAAAAAATTTATAAAATTCCCGGTCAAAAGATTAATTCACTGTGATTTTCCGGGATTTCTCGCTCTCATTAAATTCCCAGTCATTTTCCAGTTTTCCGGTCTGGCGGCCATCCTGCGTTAAGCCATTTCCAGCGCGGTTAGCACCCGTATTCATTCAGTGATTCTAAGTCCTGCAAACTCGTGGTATATGCAGTTTTATCATTTTCAAAATTGAACGATTAATTTTTTTTATAAACTGAACATTTCTTAAATTAAAAGTTTAATCATTTTCATTTTAAATAATTTTAAAATCTTCAAAATCCTTTAAAATTTCATTTCAAAAACTTGAAACACCTCAATTTTGTTTTACAGTTTTTCAAAATTTAAATTACTTTAACATTTCCTCAGAACTTCTAAACAACTTTTTTAATTAGTCTAATTTTTTCTAAAATTTTGCCTAAATTTTTTTTTAAATCCTGTCAAATTAGAAAATTTTCTAAAAATCTTGCACATTAAGCTTTTTTGTTTGTTATTTATACATCAAAATTCAACAGTTTGACTTAAAAATAAACTTTGTTTAAGGTATTTCTAAATATTAAGTAATTGTTTGAATATACATTTCTTTGAATTTATTTTAGAATTAGAAGTAGTTTATAAAGTTTCAACCGGGCTTTTACATTTGTTTGACTAATAATACTTTTCCAATTTAAACAGTTTAATTTTTAACGTTAAAATCTGCTAATTCTAAAATTGTAAATTAATTCCGAATCGTCTTGTTAAATAAATAATTATTTTCTTTTCAATTCTTAAATTATAGTTCAATTTTAAAAATCATTAATTAATTTATATCCACAGTTGATCATCTAAAAATGGTTTTTATCCAAAATCTTCTATTTCAAACACTTCTGATGTATAATTATTCAAGTCTTTAAAATCGCATTTAAAAAATCTTTAAATCAAAATGTACGCTTAAAAATTAAGGTCTAAAATGGGCAAATTTTAAAAGTGAAAGATTTTCCAATTAAGCATTCTAAACTAAATGATATAATAATTGAAAAAGATCACATTCAATTTATTATTTAAAAAACAATTGAAATAAAAATTGGACAGATTTTTCTCTCAAAAATTTGTAAAATTCCCGGTAAAAAAATACATTCACTGTCATTTCTCGGTTTTCCCCGGTCTCATAAAATTCCCAATCATTTTCCGATTTCACGGTCCAGCGGCCACCCAGTATATGTAAATCCCCTTAGATGAGATCGCGATGTTCTTTATTTGGAAATAAATTTATAGTAGGAAAACCTCTCTTACAGAGTCAACATCCTTGTTCAGGCCTTGTTTCTTCCTAGTTATATATTATTATTACTATTTAATTGTCAATTCTAAGAAGTTAATAGAAAAATTTGTGTTGAAATGTGTTTACTTACCAGGTGGTCCGTTCATTTGCATGTAATCGTCTTGCATTGGCGACGGGACATCTTTCGGACTCGTTTCAGGTTTCAGCCAATAATCAATAGCAGGATCCATCCTCATGTAAGGAGCCTCCGCTTCTTCGACTGGTTTTAAAGTAGTTATCACCGGTTTCAGGGAAGGTATAAACGTCGTCTGAAGAACATTATTGTGATTATGATTGGCAGTGGTTGAATTGTTATTGTTATTTCGATTAATCTGAAAAAAATAAGGATAACACAGAAATTAATAAACAAATCTCATTCATTCATTTGCATGCAAAAATAATTTATTTAAAAATTAAAAACAACTAAATATGAATGCATACATTTAAAAAAAGCTCAACATTGGAATGATTTGTGATAAAATTACTGTAGTAAATAAATAAGAAATTAGTTTTTTCCCATGGATGAACCATTTCGATTCAATTATGTATAAATCGATTATTTCGAGTCGATTATTCGATTATTATAAGTCCGCTACATCGTATGAATCGATTTATTTTTCCGACTCTTATACACGATTTATTTTTTTTTATTTCAAAAGATTCCGACAGATTTCAAAAGATTCTTAAACACATCAGCGGGATTGCCTAATATGTCAAACAATTCTTACAGGCTTTAGAGGAATTGAATGGCTTCCAAAGGATGTCCGAAATTTGTTAGGATTTTTAAGATTTCACGGGATTAAACTTTTTTTCAAGCGAAATCGCGATTTAAAATCTTCGTTAATATTTTCAAGAATTTTTTGTATTTTTTTAATAAATGACCTGTTATTGTCGATTATTTCAAATCAATTTATTGAGATCGATTAAAAGCAGCATCACGAGTGTTGCAAGTTTAATGTGTAAAATTAATTCAATAAGCGCCAATAGAGACGCTGAGTTGCCTTTTTTTACATCCATATATTAGTTTGTGTTTATACTTGTCTACTCAAAACATGGGGAAAAACTCCCTGTCAATTCCAGGGTTTTCCAGGTATAATTTTTCATAGTACTGTATGAAATTAAATTTAGACCGCTTTAAGTTCCTAACTTTTTAAGGAAAATAATTGAATTTTTAACAAGATAAATTATTCTTTAACCAAATATAACAATTGAATTTTCAACGAAAAAGATTAATTTTCAATAAAAAATACGTTTTTTTTTTAACAAAATATATGAAATTTTCACCAAACAGTTGAATTTTCAGCCAAATAGTTGAATTTTGAACTGAAAAGTATCGGGTTTCAACGAAACAAAAATGGAACAGATACATTTTCAGTTAAAAAAATTAATTTTTCATACAAAAAAAATAATCAATTTTAAACCAAAGTTATGAATTTTTAACTAAAATAATGAAAATTCAACTGGAACAGATAAATTTGAAAAATTAAGATGCAGTTTTTTAAAAAGATTTGAACTTTCAACCAAAAAGATTAATTTTCGAACACCAAGATTAATTTTCAAACAAGAAGATTAAGTTTCTACAAAAAAACACACTTTTTTTCAACAAAATAGTTGAATTTTCAACTAAAAAATACCAATTTTCAAGCAAACAGTTGAATTTCAACTTAAAAAATAAATTTTTAACCAAACTGGTGAATTTTCAAATAAAATGATGAATCCTGAACTGGAATAGTTAAATATTAAACGACACAGATGGATTTTCAAACAAGAAGATAACTTTCTAACAAAAATATTAATTTTAAATCAAATCCATGAATTTTTAACGAAAAAAGATACATTTTATACCAAAAACTTGAATATTTAAATTTGCAGTTAAAAAAATTAATGTTCAACCAAACAAGATGAATTTTTTAAATAAAATGATGAAATATTCAATTATAACAGTAACAATTCCATTTGAAAATATAATCTTCAATTGAAATCGTTTAAAATTTTAAACGAAAAAGATGAATTTTCAACCAAATTATGAATCTCAACTGAAATAGTTGAAGATTAAGCCAACAAGAAGAATTTTCAAAAAAGAATACTATTTTCCACCAAAATACGAATTTTCATCTAAAAATGATATTTTTTCAACCAAAAAGATAAATTTTAAACTAAAATGATGGAATATTTAATTGGAGCAGTTACATTTTCAGTTTTAAAATAACCAAATTAAAAAAATAGTAAATAAAAAGTTATCAATATTAAATTAAAAAAAAGAAATTACTACTGAAATTATTCATCTTTATCTAGGATTAGTGAATGTTAACAAAAGGATTCATTTTCAACCAAAATCATGGAATATTCAATTGTAATAGTTGCATTTTCAGTTTTTTGAAAATTTCAATAAAACAAAATGCAACAAAATAGTTTAAACTGGAATAGTTAAATTTTCAGTAATAAAAATGGCTGGCCAGCCACAGAAAAAACGAATTTTCAAGCAGGCAAGATGAATTTTCAATTAAAAATGATAAATCTTCAACCAAAAATTAATATTTAATAAAAGAGTTAAACTTTTAACCAAGACATCAAATTTTTATTCCAAAAAAGATTAATTCTCTCAACGAATAATATTGTAGTTGACATAACAAGCAAAAAATATTTTAATTTTTAATAAAAACCAGTTAAATTCAACCAAGGAAGGAGACTTTTTAACATGAGTTTAAATCTCAGTCAAGAAAGACTTTTTCGTTAAGAGAGACGGCAAAAATTGCAAACTGTTGAATTTTCAAGCAAAAAGATAATTACTCAAACAAGGAAATTGAATGTATACCATTAGAGAACAAATTTTCAACAAAATAGATGAATTTTGAAACAAAAACTTCAATTTCCCGCTGAAACCGAACAATTTATAAAAAAACAAAGAGAATAGTTAAGTTTTTAGTAAAAAAAATTAATTTCAAACCAAAAAAAAAAGAGAAAGATTTTGCAACAAAATTGTTGAATAGAAAAATTTATAGCTACTTTAACAAACGAAGAATCATTGTAATTGAAATTTAGATTGCAATTGATCTTTTTTAAATCCCTGATATTTACAGGTCTTGCCAGGAATATGAAAATTCCCTGATAATTCCAGGTTTGCCAGCAGCCAACCCGCTAAATTAACTTTAAGATAGAAAATTTCAGATAAAAAAAAACGGATGTTAAATTTGAGGAAATAAACAATTAATAAAAAATAGGATTTTTAATTTGAATTTATCAAATTTTTATAAACAAAATATTTACCGATGATCCCGTCTTGTTAACGCCACTCATATCGACGTAAGGAGCAGTGGTGGTGGTCGTGGCAGGTGGTTGTTGTTGTTGTTGTCCAGGCGACATATCGACATATGAACTTGTGTCGGTGGCAGTGGAGACAGATTGTGACTGGGAATAAGACGAGGGTGGAGAAGCGACAGTGGTCGGCATATGCGGCCTTGTAAAGTCCAATTCCATGAGATCCTCCATTCGCTCCGAATTCGTGGAGCAGCCGGAAGTGTGACCCCAAGAGCTGGACAAAAGCGGCGCCGAGTTCGATTTATTCGCATTCGAATTTTCCACGCCGGCCTGCAGAGGCGCGGTTACGATATTCGCCAATCTTCCGATCTCTGGCCTCTTTGATCGACTACCCACTGAAAACGCACGCACTCTACTCGCTTCTTGCAGAGCAAAGTCGAATCTGTCACGGAAGATACTGTACAATTAATTATTGAGTGTTCTTATTCATTCAATGGTGTTTATAATTGTTAACCAGAAACCCGTCAACAGGCCGCACAGTCCCTCTATAAGATAAAATATAGGGAACAAAGGATACTTTTTGTCACACTCATAGGGGACTTTTTTCGCACCATAGGGTAACCAATTCAAGATAAATTCATAAGACTTTAAAAAAAGTGCTAGCAAAACTCAAAATAATTCAAATTAGATCAAATATGTAAGAAAAATTTTTTATTGATTTCCATAAAATTACAATTAATTTAAAGAAATTTAAGATAAACAAGACTTCGATGAAATTCATACAAATGCAAGCTGATTAAGAAAACTTGATATGAATTATATGAAAAATTTCGCTAATTCAGAAAATTTGAAATAAGCTCAGAATTCAAGTCACTTAAAAAGAATTTAAAGAAATGCCTAAGAATTAAGACAAATAGAAACAGAAAAAAATATGAATAAGGATACATAATTCCGGATCAATCAAATAAAAATATGTTTAAAAACAAACAATCCAGAGAGTTAAGTAGAATTGAGTAAATTTAGAAGAATTCAAGTGAACTAAACAAATTTTAGAGAATTTCAAGAAACTACAAAAAATGTAGGGTTAATTATTAAAAATTCAGGATCAATTAAAAAAAAATACAAATCTCTTCAAATCTTTGAAAACCTACTGATTTATAACCAAAAAGAATATAAATAAAATGGTAAATAATTTTAAAAATCGATAAAATGCCAGTGATTTCAGTAAAATTTGAGTGAATTAAAAGGAATTTAAGGGAAATGACAAGAATGCAATGACATTCGTAAAAATTCAGCGTGATATAAAAAAATGAATTATATGAAAAAACTTCGTTGAATTCAGAAAATTTGAAATGAGCTTAGAAAAATTCATGTCAATTCAACAAAATTTACAGAAATTACTCAGATTAAGGTGAAGGATAAAGACTCCAGGATTAATCAAATATAAACTTTTAAAAAATCCGTAGAATTATATAAATTCTAGAGAATTTGAAGGAATTAAAAAAATGAGACTTAATTAATAAGAATTCAGGATGAATTCCAAAAATTCATTTTAAATCTCTTCAAATAATTGAAACCCTATTAATTTATGAACAAAAAAGAATTGAAATGAATTGAAAATAATTTTAAAATCTGAAAAAATTTCATTGATTTTATTAAAATTTGAGTGAATTCAAAAAATGTGATCCATTGAATTGAGTAAAATTAAGTAAATTTCGAAGAATTCAAAAGAATGTAAAATAATTCAGAATAAATTAATGCGAATTCTGGGCAAATTCCAAATATTGCAAAAAATATTTGAAAATCTCTTGAAACCTTTACAACCCTACGAAATCCCTAATTTCCTGTGAAAAATTCTTTGACATTAATTAATATATTAAAAGTCTATTAAACTATTAATTCAAAATAATTTCAAAGAATTTAAATGAATTCAGGATAAATTAATAAGAATTCAGGGTAAATTAAAAAAAAATCTTGGCGTGAATACATTCTTTGTAATCCACTAAAAAGGTTAGAAAGTCCCTTAGAATCTTTGAAATCCACGGAAATTGTACGAAACCCTATAAAATCTTTAAAAATATCATAAAACCTTAAAGGTCCTGTAAAATCGTTCCATATATTCCGAAACTATAGAAATTTTGTTTATCCTAAAAACCCCTGAAATTTATGTAATTATTTGATAATTCCTTGGATTTTTTTTAAATTATAATATTTGACATTAAAAACTCTTGAAAGTCAGGGTGACAATTCAACGCGCGATTTCAAATTCCCGGTCATTTCCCGGTTTTTCAATGTCAAGTTTTTCAATTTTCCCGGTCTATTAAAAGTAATATATTCATACTAGCCGTCAAACGCAAGAATTTATTTTAGACCATAATGTTTATTCTAAACATCCTTTAACACAACACAGCAAAAAACAGCAAAATGAATAAACTTTCAAACAAATACTTGAATTATCGACTAAAAAACATCGATTTCCAATAAAAAATGGAATAGTTAAACTTTTAGTTGACTAAATAAATTTTGAACAAAAAAAAACGGATTTTCGAGAAAATAGTTCAATTTCCAACTCAAATGATGAATCTTTAATTGGAATAGTTTTGCTTTAAACCAAAAAGATCAGTTTCTAATCATAACAACGAATCTTCAACTGAAATTATTGAATTTTCAAAAAAAGCAATTAATTTCCAAAAAAATAGTTAAATTTTTGACAAAAAATTCCTTTTACTTAAAAGAAAAAATAAGTTTTCAATTAAAATGGTGAATCTTCAACAACAAAAATTAATTATTAACCAAGTAATTTTATTTCAAACCTAAAAGATTAATTTTCAAAAAAATGATAAATACTGGACTGTAATACTGGAATTTTTAACCGAAAAGAAGAATTTTTGAACGATAAGATTTACTTATCAAGAAAAAAGATAATTTTCTATAAAAAAAATAGTTTCTAACAAAATATTTAGGTTTTCAATCAAACAGTTGAATTTTCAATAGAAAAGAACATCATTTTCATACATACTGTTGAATTTTGAACAAGATCAATTTTAAACTAAAAATGGACATTAAAATTTTCAGTTAAAGGAATTCATTTTCAACCAAACTGATGAGTTTTCGACCATAAAGATTAATTTTCTACAAATATAGGCGAATTTTTCACAAAGAACATAACATTTCTAGATAAATAAAAATTCAATAATAAGTTATTATTTAATTTCAGTAAACTGAGATAATCTGAAAAATCTGCGACTGTAGATTAAGTAAAAATAACTTTTCTGATTTGCCAAAAAATATTAAAATAATAAAAACTTGAATTTTTCCCGGTCTGTCAGTCAATTCGCCACCTTAAAATGCTTTCAAAGTTTAAAAAATACTCTAAAATCTTAAAAATGACCTCAAATATTTTAACAGGATTTAAGACCATTCAGAAATAGGTATATTGGTATATTGCATTTTCATTTGTGCATAAGTCTTTTAACGGATTATAAACTTAAATGGTGACCTTTGCATAATCGGGATAAAATTTCTCGCTAAATACATTAATTAAAGTTTATTTAAGCTTAAAATACATTGAAACTTACGTGAAATAGTGAAATAATTGTTTTTTTAAATCCTTTTTGAAAAAATGTGTTTGACACTGTATATGGTGGAAATTCTATCAAAAACGAATTGCTTTTTATGAATATTTGTTTTTACTATTCTTTAAAATCGTATCTACTCTTTCTAGTTCCAGTTTTCGGCAGCAGGTGGAAAAATGATAGACCACCATTCCCAATATCTGCATTGAATAGTGATTAACCCCCATGAGTTATTTTATCGAAACAAAATTGAAATTAACAAAAGTTGCGTCCTGAAAATAGAGTATTTTAGGAACCCCTATTGAATATGGGATAGAATAGGGGATATAGAGACCGGTTCTGTGAGGCCTGCGTTAATTTAGCGAGAGTTAGTTTCATGTTTCCATTAATTACTTAGAATCAACTCACCTATTTTTGCGATGCCTAGTTGCAGGGTCGGGCCTCGCTCCAACTGAGTAGGCTCGGGTTTGCCTGGCCTGCAAATCTTCACCGGGTGCCAGGAAGCTGGTGACTTTGTCCAGATGATACTCGGAAAACCTCAGATCCGTACTGGGTGTCCCCGAAGTGACTGAACAGCTGCTGCCACCATGTGTCGACATGTCGTCCGGGAAGTGGCCATTTTGACTATTTGATGGATCCATATGGACGTATCCGTCGTCTCCAGCGGGTGCCATTGGGACGTAACCATCCGGAGGAAGAGTGCTCGTCTCCTCGACCAACGACGAGGCTCGAGAATGCGAATGAGCTGTCGTGGCTGGACTCATTGGCATGTAGGCTCCTCCACCACGACTCGGACTTGATCCGCAAGGGCTGTACATCTCCACGTACGAACTCTGCGGTCAACATCGTGTTCGATTAAACTTCCTTAATACTGAATCACACTAAAAGATGAGGAAACAAAACAAAAATGGTTTCCAAAATGATACAACTAAACATACCCCTTTTTCTCTGGATTTTCGTGGAATTCCGTCGAAAATTTATTTGGATAAGCATGTCAATTTAACCGGATAATTTACTTAAAGTATAAGAAAAGAATTTTTATTACTCTAGTCCCTCTATTAAGCGTCCGATTGTTTCATCGGCTTGAGGTAAATTGGACAGAATTGTACATGTTTACTACGGCAATTGGAAAACGTATGACTTGGTATTAAGCGATGGTATGTTTATATTATTAAATCAAACGGAATATATAGAATTTCTATTTACAGGGTGTCTACTCAAATCCTGGACATAAATTTCCTGACAATTACTGGTTTTTTTTCCCAGGGATCTCTATATTTTTCCAGGTTTAATTTTTCCTATTAGAAAGACAATCAATTATTTTACATTTTTTAAAACAACCGATTCAAAATAACTACAGTTTCGCGAGTTTATTATAAACAAAAATTGTCAGTTACAATTCATGTTTACTTTAGAAAGCTTTAGAAAATTATATTACATGATATTCTTAAATATATCAGCATCGCCGAGTAAATGAATAATTACATAATACTAAAAATATCATTAATCATTTCCTGAATTTGTCTCTAGTCTTTGAATTTGAATAATAATTCACACAAATTATTATTTTGTCTTCTTATAATTAAAATGCAGTGTTTATTTACGTAAAATCGATGTGGGAACTATATTGAATTTAATTTAAACCTTTTCAAATCTCTAACTTTCCAAATGAAAATATTGCATTTTGTAATAAAAAAGATCACTTTTCAACCAAAAATGAAATAATTAAATATTCAATTAAAAAAATTAATTTTCCATGAAAAAAATCACAAATTTTCAACCAAAGTGATGAGTTTTCAACTAAAATTATGAATCTTAAACTGGAATAGTCAATTTTAAACCAAAAATATCAATTTTACAACTAAATACATGAATTCTCAATCAGAAGATCAATTTTCAACCAAACAGTTTAATTTTTAACGAAAAAAAAATCAACTATAAGTAAACATCAAATTTTCAGTTAAAAAATTAATTTTCCATAAAAAAAATTTTTTCAACTAAAATGATGGAATCTTCTAGTGAAATAAACGAAATTTAAACCAAAAAGATTTTTCAACCAAATAATTGAGTTTTGAACTGAAAAAGATCAATCTTTAACCAAACTGATTAAGTTCAAGTTTCAACTAAAATATTGATTCATTAACTTGAATAATTAAATTTTCAACCAAAAAGATCAATTCTCAACCTAGAAGATTAATTTCTAACAAAAAAGAGCTCTTTTTCCAACCAAGGGAATGAATTTTGAATTGAAATGATGAATTTTCAACCAAAAATAATTTTAAAAAAGAGTAACTTTCTACCAAATAATTACATTTTTATTACAAAAAATTTAACTCCTGAACGAAAAATAAGGCATTTGATATTTCATCAAAAAAAAAAATTAACATTTTTGTTGGAAAACAGTTGAATTATACCAAAAACGAACATTTTTCAAGACAAATTGTATTTCCAACTATAAAATATTGTTGAGTCAAGTGAGAGAAAAAATTCCAAGCAAAGTGTCGAATTTTCAAGCAGAAGGATGAATTTCAAACCAATAATATTGACTTTCTACGAAAAAAAACATTTTTAACAAAATATATGAATTTTCATCCAGATGCTTGAATTTTCAACTACAAGCAATAAATCTGGATTAAAAAAATAATAGTTAAATTTTAAGTGAAAAAAATTAATATAAAACCGAAAAACGAATTTACAAGAAAATAGTTAAATAAAGTAATAAATATAAAGCTACTTTTACGAATAAAGAATCATCGTTATTCAATTTTAAATTACAATTTAAACAAAAAATTAATGACGCTTTCGAAAAAATTCCCTGACTTTACAAAAAAATCCTGAAATTTCCTGGGTACTTGAATTTTATTTAAACAAATGTTTAAATGATTTAGGCCTCACATTTACAATTTAACAAATATGATAAAAAGGAAACGTTTTTTTTCCCACAAAATTGAGCAAAATTTGTGAGGCCTAAATAGTTCTTTAAACTAACGATTAAAATCTACTTTCTTTTTCTTAAAATTTCGTTCGACTCTCAGCTTGCAATTCCAAGATCAAAGAATCTCAAGAAAAAACGGAACGCGGCCACTAAAAGCAATAAAAACTTAATTAACGCGAATTAATCGCATGCTATTTTTATCTTAAGATTCTTAAGCTTATCTACAATTGATATCTTCATTGTTGTAAGTTTGTAACCTGTATAAAATAATAATTTGAAAAGCCGCATATTAAATGTGTTGCATTTGAATTAGTATAAAATATGATAAATTAACACTAAATAATACTGTGTAAGAGAATTAAAATTAAAGGAATGTTTGTGGCAATATGAACCTCTTAGTTTCAAATTTTTGTTGTGCACTCTGGCCGTTTTTATGGCGCCCCTAGTGGTTAATTTGAGGGCTAAAAGTCGCGGACCTGCTCAGTTAGATCAAATTCTTTAAAATATTATCCATATTTAAATTTAAAAATTATAAAAGCCAGGCTCAATTTTAAAGCATTTCTGGATAATTTACTAGTAATTTCAGGATATCTTCTAAAATCCTGAAAAAAATCCTTGACAAATTCCAAGTTTTTTGCCAGTGTAATTTTTCATGACACGAAGCCATTCAAATATTTTTCATTTTTTAAAACAACCAATTAGGAATGTATACAGTTTCGCAAATTAAAAAGATCAGTTTTTAATCGAAAATAAATTAAGTTACATTTTCAGTTGAAATAATTAATTTAAAAAAAAATCAACCAAAGTGATGAGTTGTCAATTAAAATGATAAATCTTCAACTGCAATAGATGAATTTTAAACCAAAAATATGAATTAAAAAAAAAGGGTTTAACATTCAACAAAGTAATTTTATTGTCAACAAAAAAGTTGAAGTAAATGATGGAGAGTTAACTGGAATACTTAAAGTTTCAAACAGTAATAATTTTTAAATAAGAAAATCAACTTTTTACCAAAAAAAGAAGATTCTTCAACAAAATACATTAATTTTCAACGAAAAATTTGAATTTACAACAAACAAAAAAAGCAAATTTTCAATAAAATAGTTGAATTTGCATGTAACAAAGACCAATTTTCAACCATGAATGGAATATTTAAATTATCATTTACAAAAAAAAAAATTGAACAACGAATTTTCAATAAAGTAGTTAGATTTTCAATTAACGCCATGAATTTTCATTGAATATATAAATTTTCAGATAAAAAAATTAATGTTCAACCAGAGATTAATTTTCCAATATAATAACGAACCTTCAACTGGAATAGTGGAATTTTCAACCAAAAAGATAAATTTCTAAATAAAATTATTTATATTTAATTGGAATACATGAATTTTCAAACTAGAAGATTAATTTCCTGTCAAAAAAGACGATTTTTCAACAAAATACATTAATTTTAATAGAAATAGTTGAATTTTTAACGAAAAAAGAATACCTTATTAACCAACTAGTTGGATTTTGAATTAAAAAACATCAATTTTCCATCAAAAGTGAAACAGTTACATCTTCAGCTAAAAGAATTATTTTTTTACCTACACTCATGAATTTTTGTAACCAAAAAGACAAATTTCTACTAAAAAATACAAGTTTTCAACTAAAATGATAAGATTCAATTATAACAGTTAGATTTTCAGTTCAAAGAGTACAAATTTTCAACCCAAAAATAACTATTTAAAAAAATTACATTTTCAGTGATTAATTTTCCACTAAAATTTTGAATCATAAACGAAAATAGTAGAATTTTTAACCAAAAATATGAATTTTCAAACAGGAAGATTAATTTCAAGTCAAATTTTCAACCAAATAATTAAATCATTTTTTCATTTTTAAAAATTGTTCAACCAAACTGATGAATTTTCAACTAAAAGAATGAATCTTCAATTGGAATGGTGAAATTTTAAACCAAAAAGATGAACTTTCAACTATGATTGAATATTCAATTGAAATAGGTAATTGCAATTTCAGTGTTAAAAAAATTTGCAACCAAAAAAAAAACTAATTAAAGAAATGTATATTTACATTTTCAAACACAGTGATAAATTTTCATCTACAAAAATGATTCTTTAACTGAAATAGTTAAATTTAAAACCAAAAATATTAATTGTCAACAAAGAACATTAATTTCTACCAAAAAAGTCGATTTTTCGCGACAAGAAAAAACATAATTTTTAACAAAACAGCTCATATTTCAAACCAAGAGATGAATTTTCAATTAAAATGATAAACTTTTAACCCCAAAAAATTCATTGTTAACAAACCCAAGTGTAGGTGTAAATATTTCAATCGAAATATTTTAATTTTTAATCAAAAACAGTTCATGTTCAACCAAAAGACGACTTTTAATGTAAGTTGAATTTTTAGCTATGAAAGATTTTTTTGTCAATATTTTAAACCAAAAATAGAATAGTTACATCTTCAATTAAACAAATTAATTTCAAACCCCAAAAAAACCGAATTTTCAACAAAATATTTCAATCAAGTAATATAAAGCACTTTTACAAATAAAGAATCATAGTTATTGAATTTTACTTTGCAATTAAAAAAAAAACACGCTCGCGAAAAAATTCCTACAATTAACAAAAAATTCCTTGACATTTCCAGGGTTTTCAAGGTATGTCAAAAACCCCTTAGAAGTCCAGATTTCCAAGGTTTTCCAGGTAGAGTAGACACCCTGAATTTCAAATGGACACAACAATTTTCATCTCGCCGGGTTAGTTGGAAGTGACAATTTCGACGAGTCATTAAATAATCAAAATCCCTTGTCAAAAATCGATATCACTCCAAAATTAAAGAATATTCCCCAACACACACACACACACACACACACACAGAGAAAAAACGAAGATCTATTCCAGGAAGAGGCTTTCTTCGTCTTCGCCCAGCAAAGCACATGCAGTTAATGCAAAAAAGACATACAAGGTGTATATCGCAGAGAAATATCACCTGCGAAGGAGAATGGGACTTGAAGTTGGGCGAATATTTCTGCTGGTTGCTCGGCCAAGGTGCGTAGTCATCGCCATTCTCCTCGAGGATGACGGGCTCATCAGGCGTCAAGGAGTGGCCGTATCTGGCTGGAGTTAGGCCCTCCTCCATGATGTTCTCGATGACACCGTCATCCATAGAGAGCGATGATCCTGCTGAATCTGTAGAGCAAGCCCCAGAAGCTGGACTAATGGGCATCGAGGTAACCGGCGGGGAATAGGAAATTCCCCTACCGTACATGGAATGCGGCCTTGGCGCGTGCGGGCCAAGATGAATCGCTCTCGGATGTCCCAGGACAGGAGGTGTTGGATGCCCTTCACTGGTGGTTCGAGCTCGCGACGGTAAACTGTCGCATCTCTCCCTTCCGCTTGTGCCTGCAAATATATTAATCAGTAAAACTCGACAAAACTGGTGTGAAATGTTAAAAGCCAATACCATTGTCCCAGCAGAAAAAGTCGCATTGTTAGTCTCAACTTGCATAATTCGGAACTTGAGCCATCACACTGTGTTAATAATAAAGTATAAAAGTTACTTTTATGCGTAATTAAGTTTGCGTGCCGATCCCTTGATGAAAATCTTGTAGGCTCAAACAAATATGATATTATTTACAAATTCTATTCAATATTTTTTGAATTATCAAGGAGAATCTTTTATTAGATTACACAATAGAAAGAATGGAAGATTTTTGTTTGTTTTTTCAGAGACACCTGATGTTCTTCAAGGATAGATCATCGCCATTATGTACACTAATTTGTACCCCAAAGAAGCGTGGACAGTGCCCACAGGAAAAGGAGTAATCATTCAAGAAAAGTGAAACACAGTTCCAGAAACGTAACGGCAAACATAAAATACGTCTAGAAACAAATCCAGCAATAAAGGAAGAAGTGCCGATTTATTAGACTTTCAATTAGAAACATTTGAGTTTGGTTTGGCAGCTTCGACCGTTATTGCGATCGGTTTACGAGCAACAACTGGAGGGAGTGAGAGTGACGTATGATGTAACGAAAATACATACAGCGTAACACGGATCTTTTAGATGATTGCGTTTGATTGATAGCAACGGCAGCTAAGGGCAGCGACAGGGTTCTCTGATGGGAATTTGTTGTGGTAGTGGTGGTCGCGGTTGCGGTGGTGGTTGTAGTAGTAGTAGTAGTTGTTGTTGTTGTTGATGATGATGTAGTATTGACATGAGCGGATTGGGAATTATTGGCGGAATGGGGATGACTTGCTACTGAGTGGCGGCGCCTACTCGTAGTGGTACTGTTGGCATTAGTTGAGGCAATCCCAGCAGTCCCAGTTCCGGAACCGGCAGGCGCTGTAAACCACACAGCTCTCACTGTCGCGACTCTACTATATAACCTTAAACTGTTTCTTTTTGTTTTCTCTCAATTTTGCTTTGCGAGATAAAATAAGTCCGAGAATTGATTTAAAAACGCCGTTAACTTCTGTGCCACGTCGACTTGGCAAACATATTTCTATTAAAGTGGTTCAGTTCCACTTGAAGCAATACGAATTCAACGAATAGTATATTGTCTACCAAGGTGATAAAAAGACGTTTGCCTGTTCATGGAAAATTTGACCAAAAAATAATGTTACTGAAATATCTTTTTCATTTTTTAAGACAGTATAATACTCCTAGGTCCGAGGAGTAAATACCAAAGGCACGTAATCGTACATTTCGCACCTCTGTCGTGTAAACGGTTACTTTGATAACCAAAAAGTGGCTGATAAAACGGCCAAATCATGCGTTACAGAAAATGTATTTCATTGAAGAATTAGAATTTTGATGGTTTGTAAGTCCATATTTACTTTTTGACAGTCCAGAGTTGGAAAAAAATAAACAATTATTCGCGATTGTTAGAGTAACGTGATAGAATACTATTGATAAAAATAGACAAACATAAAGAAACTTAATTCAGGACAATTCTAAATTGTTAGAACTAAAAAATAAACATTCTAAATAAAACTATGAAGACTAATTCTAATTTTTTTGAAAGATTTGAATTTTAACCAAAAAATGTGGAATTTTCTCATTTGAAAACTTTTAATTTAAAATTGTTACTGAAAATTTTAAACCAAATTTGAACACTTTTCAAAATTAAAATCAAAATTATTACATAATGTTTCAATTCACATTTTTTCAATATCAGGTGCTGCTAATTAAACATTTTAATTTGAAAAATCTTAATCTGTAATTAATTTACTCTTAAATTATTAGAAGCTTATTTATTTCACACTCTTCTTTCTAAATATGCATTATGGAAAGCTACATAATTAATATGGTTCAAGTATTAAGATAATAAATTTAAAACAATAAAAATTCTAAAATATTTGAATATAGAATTTTTGAAATTTGCAAGGATTAAAATTATAACATTCTAACTTATAAAATTTATGATTAAAATTATTCAACTCTGAACGTTGTCGACTAGAAATTAAAATTGAAATACTAAAGCTTCAATTTCTAAAGCACACAATTTCGGGAAAATTTAAATTTGAAACGAAAAAATGCATACATTTGAATTAATAAGTATTGAATTGTAAATTTACCTAAAAGCAAAAAATGGAGACGCATAGATAGGCTTACTGATTTTAAAATGCAGCAGATTAAAACTGTAAAATGAAAGCCTTGCAAATTAGCCGATTTTTCGATTAGTCTTTAAAGTTAAAAAATTCGAAATTTAAAGTTCTTCAAGCTGTACAATTTTCCATTGGAATCGTAGCCATTTAGATAGAAGAATATCAAAACAAACTAGTTAAATCTCGAACGTTATTTTATAAAATTATATACGTGACTTGAGTTTAATCGAAAAGTTTTTCTATCAAAAATAAGAGTATTTAAAATTACCGGTTACAAAATAAATGCATGGTCATTTCATGGTTTACGAGGTCCAGTGACACCCATTTCATTAAAAATTTAAACCCATATAGTTTAAAGTATGATTTAATTAAAGGATTTAATCGTTAATCAATCTAAAAAAAGAAACATTCCCAATACTATTCGTAAAGCTTCAAGCGAACTTCCCATAAACACTCTTAACGATTTCGATTTAGTTAAGCACTTCCGTCCCAATAGGATGAAAATTATTGCGGAAGACGAGATAATGATTGGTACCCAAGCGCCACAAAAAAGAAAGCGTCAATTTACGAGCTCAGTAAAATGAATTTAATTTTCATTGTCAAACCGCCTCGTTTTGCCATTTACCAAGTTCACTATCATTGACTAACGTTCGAGTAAATTAGACCCAGCACCGAGTATAATATGACTTTATGGAAACAATATGCACAGATAAATGTAACATATAAATATAGTTATATTTATGTACAATTAACAAATTATATTATACAATATTTATAGTTACATGGAATTTCCCAGTAATGAATGATTGTTAACTGTCGATAAAACTTTTCTGTTAACGACATACTTACAAATAAACTGTCTGTGTACAACCCCGCTGACACTTTACCCCAACGCATTCCCGAATATTCAGAAGAAGATCGTCGTAAAGGCATTGATTCATGCTCCACTTTTGCTCACACAATTAATTATATGACGAAAAAGCACCAATTTTTTCGATAGCTGCTATTGGAGCCTTGCAGTGACTTCCCAATTAGGGACATTTCCTTCAATTCCATCGATTTATAGTTTACCAAGCTAGCTTTCATTATAAAGAGCATCAACCAAACCTGATAACGATGCATTTCCCATCTATTCAAAACTATTTGCAATCACGATATTGACTTTTGGAGCCTTTTTTTCAAAAATAATTTGGATACTTAACCACTCGATGAGAAAAGAGTTTTAATTTTCTTTGAACAATACAGCAGAAGCACTACAATTAAAGTAGAAATTAAGATAAATAGTACGTTGAAAAAAATTCGACAAGAAACAGATTCGCTGCAAAATTTTAATGTCATGGTTAATATTAGTATGACTAAAAATTTCGAAAAATAAATTTTTTTATTCTTGACAAAACCATGAGATAAACAGATATGCAAATTGGATTAAGACGAAAAAAACGTAGCATTCGCGGTTTGTAGATACTTAAACGTTGGTCTTCCTGATATCATTTTAATTGTTCAACAAATATTTTTCCCATGAAACTGAAGTAAAGTAATACAGTCTGTCAAGTTAAAGCGTGGGTAACTTTTTTGGTAAAATATTTTATTTAAACGCATGTTTCTACATGGAATTACATTTGTCAAGGCGTCGAGCAAAATGCTTTTCTGTTAGTATTTTGTTAGTAAAGGATTGCGAGAAAACATTGACACGATCAGTTTTTCCAATTTGTCGGACACTTTTCCTGTCGA
>NC_046666.1:73127584-73136665 GCF_010883055.1 Belonocnema kinseyi | reverse complement strand
GGTGGGAACAAAGGAACACAGCCTCGAAGCGCGAAGCGTATACGGAACTCATTTTTTGTAACGTGGTAACAAGATGAGAATTGAAAGCAAACTGAATGTTATTTTGAAACCAAAATCATGTCGATACACCTTACCGACTGCGAGTAAAGCCACCCACGCTTTAACTTAACAGACTGTATTTTCAAATTCACCTCTTTTTGCAGTAAGACAGGACGGGTTCTAATGATAAATTCCTACCTTACCGACATCGAGAACATTCCATAGCACAAGTGGTTCAAGTCCGTGCTAAGTTTGAAGAATATCCTAAATAACGTCATAAGTAATATTACAGAATTATGCGAAGCAAGTTTTTTGTAAACAGCTTCAAGATTACACAGCCACACAAAAAAATTGTTTTCCGGGTCTCGAGGTCAGACCATGTTTACTCTCTGTTTTTGGGGTCGCTGAATCCGAATCCGGGGTCCAAAAACTCCCAACATGTCAGGGTTTCGACATAACCTTCAAAATACCTCGTAATCTAAGATATTTAACGCTTTACAGGTTTGTATTTAGCCGTATATTACAACAACCAAAAAATAGTTGAACCCATAAACCCTATTCACTACGCAAAACAAAGGTATAGAGGACGGTCCTTATGAGAGCTACCCAATGTAAACCACGAGGAAATTGCACGGTCGGATTTTGTACATCGCATAAAGTCCTTACAGGAGCTTCATCTACAATATAAAAAATGATGTGTAGAATTCTTAACGACTATAATAAATGACTAGTTACATGAATAGAATGGAAATAAAAACGCTGACGTGCTGGGATTTTTTGGATCTCGGATTCGGATTCGGCGACCCCAAAAACATATAGTGAACATGGTCAAACCTCCAGTTCCGGAAAAAGATTTTTTTGTGTGGCTGTACTATAAATACCCCTGAGTAAAAAGCAGTCCCAGCATTGTTTACAAAAAATTCGATTTTCTCAAGGGGGCGTGCACAAATTACGTGAAGTTTTTTCTGAAATTTTGAACCACGTACCCCCCCCCCCCCCCCCCCCTTTTTTTAGATGCCGTAAGTTTTGACCCCCATTTCGTAATTTTTCTTGAATACATTTTTTTGTGAACGTATTTAGTTAAATATTTTCAAAAACTAAAAAAAAATGAATTTTTTAACAAACAATGTACTAAATAGTTTATATTTTACCCAAAAAGTTGTATATTCAACCAAAAAAATTTCAATTTTCTACCAAAAATGGAATAATAAAATTTTTAATCGTAAATAATTATTTTTCAACCAAACAAAAAAGAAAATTTTCAACAAAATAGTTAAATTTACGACCAAAGAGAAGAATTTTTAACTAAAATGAAGAATATTTAACTGAAAAAATAAACTTTTAACAAAGCAGTTCAACTTTCGAACAAATCCCTGAATATTATTCCAAAATGTTTCACTTTGGTTTTTATTAACTCGCAAATATGAAAATATCGCACGCAAGAAATGTTTTTTGTTAGTACGCCCCCCCCCCCCCCCCCCCCCCCCCCCCCCCCCCCCCCGCTTAGCCCAACGCTTTTTGCAATTTTGATCGCGGATATGGAAAGTAAGCTAGCGGCCGGAGTGGTAGGAGGAGTCAGGATATGGTCACTCGCATATGCAGATGACATAGTGCTGTTGGCAAAGAGCGAAGAGGCTTTAAAGGAGATGATGAAGAGGTTGAGACTTTACTTGAACAAGAATAGGTTAGAGTTAAATGCGGACAAGCCTAAGGTTATGGTGTTCAGGAAAGGAGGTGGGAGAGATGGGGGAGGGGAGTGGAAGTGGAAGGGAAAAGCGGTACAGGACGTGAAAGAGTTTGTGTACCTGGGCTTCCTGTTTCGAAGAAATGGGGGAGTGGATGGTCATATAAAAGAGAGTGAGAAGGTCAAATGTGGTGATGAGGCAGGTGTGGGGGCTGGGGAAGAGATTGTTCGCAGATGATTTTGAAAGGAGAATGAAATTGTTTGATTCGCTAGTAATGAGTGTCTTATTTTACGGAGTGAAGGTTTGGGGTTGGAAGATAAGTGAGGAGGTAAATAGGGTACAGGAGAGGTATGTAAAGTGGATACTGGGGTTGGCAAGGAATACGCCGAACTATACTGTCAGGAGGGCGACAGCAAGAACGAGTTTAGGGACTGTAACAGGAAGTCGAGCGTGTAAATATGAGGAAAAAAATTTGGAAGAGGGGGGAAGTAAATTGGTTAGGGAGTGTTGGTGGGAGAAGGAGAACAGACGTAGTGGTGCAAAGATGGAGGTGGAAAGAGATAGGTATTTTAGAACGAATGGATTGCAGATGGATGAAGTTAGCAGAATGCACAAAAAAGGAAGGAAGGTATATGAGTTGGTTCAAAAGAATGACATGGAGAAAGAGAAGGCAGAAGGAGAGCAGAGAATAAGAGGGTCAAGGTGTAACGGAAACTATGTGTGGATTATACCAAGGGAGAGATCGCAATATTTGTGTAAGAAAGGAGAGCAAGAAAGTCAGGAACTTATAGCGAGAATGAGGTGCGGTTGCATGGGAAATTATAATAGGTTCTGGCTTTCTAGAGAAAAGAGAATGTGTGAATTGTGTGGGAAGGGGGATAGAAAATTGGAGCATTGGTTGGAGTAATGTGAAGAGGTGGAAAGGAGGGGGATAAGCATGGAGGTATTGTTGCATGAAAGGGGTGACAAAAGGGGAGTAGCATGGGTGAAGGGGGTGTTGGGTAAGATAGAGAAGAAGAGAAAGAAGGAGGAAGAGGAATGGAGAAGGAAAGATTGTAAATAGGAGAGGAAGTAGATGTAAGAGAAATGTAAATATTGTAAATAGTGGTTATGTATTAGGTGTTAGCCGCGGATACAGAGGCTGGTAATGCGAGGCATAGCGACAAAGGAGCGAAATGCTTGCGAAGCGAGGAAGGTTAGGCTATAGGAGCGAGCGAATTAGTTATAAGGTGTGGATGGATGGCACTTTGTAAGACGTAGTTGTAAGAAAATTCTGTAAAAAAATGGAAGTGTAAGCAAGTCAATTTTTTAGGCCAGCAGGCCGAAAAATAAACTTTTATCCATCTACTACGCACCCCCCTAATTGCGCAATATAATTTATGACGCTTTAAAGCAAATTTAGAAACTTAATAGGAACACAAAACACTCGCGCCTTGAAAAGGTCTCGATGTCGGCAAGGTAGAATTTTATAATTAGAAATGGTGTAATTTATCGGATATTACAAAAAATCGATTAAAATCTTTCTCTTCGAGTAGAAACGAAAAATTTGGTTTGAAGCTTCGCAAGTAACATAGTTTTGAACAGATTTGACGATCGTCTGAGAGCGAGAGAAAAAGAGAGAAGCGTGTACAGCTACTGTGACAGAGAACAGACCCGTGAGTGTATTGGAAGAGGATGTACTCTGTGATTGACTACACTGTGAAGGGGCAGAGGCAGTGGCGTTCTGTTGTTGCAACGAGTCCACCTGCTCCTTGTGCGTCCTCTGTTCCTCTGCAAAGCCCGTAACCCACGTGTATTACTCTAAACTCTAAATCTATTGTGCAGACGGTATCGTACCGACTTAAATTTCAAGCTGAATTTTCAAAATTCAGGGAACCCATACCAACTTCAAGGCTGAATTACGAAAAAAAAACAGAAGATTACTTAAAACTAATTGGATGTTACATTTTTATTTTTAATTCACTGTTCAATTGGTTTAGGTTTAGAAAATCCAGATTTGAAATGGATTCAACCAATAATAAGGTGAATGATATGAAAAATTATTCAAAAATAAATACATGACTTTACTATGAATTAGGATTTGTACTAAAAGTATGTGTCTTTGAAACAGATGTGATTTAGGATAAAAACGAGTTTTTATTAAATACGAAACTCAATAGTTAATTAAAGCAAAATAAAAAAGAAGTTAGATCACTGGTAAAAGAGTTAATTACATCTGACAATAAGCTTCGAAAAATTGGAATTAAAAAAAATCTCACTCTGGGTGCAAAAATCTATTAAACATTTGCAAGCAATAGTATTACTAATGATAAATTGAGACTACTTAAGAAATTCCAAATTTCATTTACTTTTATTAAAAAAAAAAAAAAATGAAACTTGGTTTCATTTTGGAACCCGAAACATTCAAGACAGTTTTAGACAAATCTTTGAAATAACCTTGCTTCTTTCAGTACAAAAATTAATAAAAAAATCATTAGTTCAGCAGAGCCGTAAATTAGAATATGTACAAAATTAGATCTAAATCTATCCCTTATGTCTTGAAATATTAGTTACCATACCTTTATCACAACTTAAAATTATACACACAGGGATGGTCCAAAAATAGCCATGTTTGAAAAGTGCAATGTGTTTGAGGAAATTCTTGCTCCTTTTTGTAAAAAGAAAACACAAGACCAAATTTAATCCAATCAGACGAAACCTTGCACTCCCTCCGCCAGGTCAAAGGTGAAACTATAAATATCTTTGTTTCTTTCGTGCTTGCAAAACAATTTTTACGATAATATTAGCATATTTTTCACGGAAAATATAATAGGGTTGTGTAATTTTATAGAAAAAAATTTAGATATATTTGTTTATGTAATTTACTTTTTCTTTTAATAATTAAGACTTAGTGTACCAACACTTCGCTACCCTAGAACCAACGAGTTCTATCTCGAAATTTTAAAAGTCACTTGTAAATATTTTTAATACGAATTCATTTCCACCCTATACATTTTTTTACGCTTACTTAAAAATTTTCTGTCTTTAAATAATAATAAAAAAGAATTGTTTAAAAACATTTATAAGGTACCAATGAATTTGTGCATAAAATATCTACAAATTTTTTCTATAATTCTATACAACACCATTAAATTTTGTTTAACCTTTGGCCTCGATGAGGGAGTGCAATACTTTATCCGATTAGATTACAGTTCTTCCATTCCACTTTTTAATCTTGGAAATTTTTATAATAGTCTGTTATACACATATATTTATTAGGATTACATTTTTTTAGATCGGACCTCACAATTGCAGAGAAGAAAATAAAAAATAAAATAGGAAATTTTTTATGAAATAAACTCATTAGTTGAATTCTTTCACGTTCAACAATAATTGTTACTATTGATAGCAGTGAAATTCGAAATTTTCGAAACTCAAATCTTTCAAAATTCGATAGTTGGAAATTGATAACCTGAATAGTTGAGCAATTGAAGTTTGAAGCCTTCTATATTGAAAAAATGTAATTGAGCCCTTGAAGATTTACATTTCTTTTAAATTAAAAAACTTAATAGTTGCACAAATCGTTTGAAATGGAGAATTTTTTAAATTAAAAACGTCAAATAATTTTAGATTGAAAAATGCAAAATTGCTTAGTTTAAAATGTAAATCGAGATTAGAAACATTAATTAATATTATTGTGGAACAATCAAAATCGAAAATTTGTACTTTTGTTGTGAAAATTTTAAATTAGGTCTTCCAATTAACAAAATGTGAATTTAGGCCTTATTATAAAATTTCTAATCGAAATTCTTCATATAATTTGTAAATGGAGTACTAAAAACTCTGTGTTTTATAAATTAAATTATTCGTAATTGCACGATTTCAACTTGAAAGCCTGAATTGTTAAATAATTCATTTAAAATCGTAATAAATTGAATTTAACATTCATAAATGAGGCGATTTCACGCACTCAATCTTGTGCCATTTCAAAATGTAAGGGATTTAAGACATTACATGAATTATTATAAATTTACTACATTAAAAATTGAATATACTAAGATTGAAATTTTAAGCATTAGACGAGAATTTCAAATTAAATTTAAATAAAAATACGAATCTCAACTGAAGCATAAAAAACCGTGTATTATCTCGATTTAGTAAAATTTCAAACTGAAACTCGAAATAATCAAACAGTTTTCAGTATAAATTATTTTTCTGATTGAAGAC
Source organism: Belonocnema kinseyi (assembly GCF_010883055.1). Taxonomy (NCBI): domain Eukaryota; kingdom Metazoa; phylum Arthropoda; class Insecta; order Hymenoptera; family Cynipidae; genus Belonocnema; species Belonocnema kinseyi. Next base: position 73,130,735 of record NC_046666.1, on the reverse strand, counting down.
CTTAACTAAAAATCGCAGAACTTGAAATTTAAATTAATTCTTTTTAAATTTAATTGACGCTGACAAGAGAAAATTATATAGAACAGAAACAAAACTAAGAAGCCTGAATTCTTCTTTTTTATAGCAGAAATATTAACAGAACTGGTCTGTAAATTAAAATTATACATAAATTGTAGTTTAAACTTTTAAACTGTGCAACTATAAAATTATAAAAAAGTAACGTGAAAATGTGAATTCGAATTTATAAATCTTGCAGCTAAAAGAAAGGGTAAATTTCTGAGTATAATCGCTTCTACCTTTATTCTAGAGAACGACTAATTTCTACGCAAATATTATGAGTCTCTTTCCTAATACGGCTGAATACGACGTACAAACAACTTAATGGCTAATTGCATGAATTGCATGAGTCAGCAATGCTTGCCGCTCAAGAATGTTGCACATTATTTAGCAATGAATCAGTACGATGCGATGCATCGCATCGTGGTCATGATCGACTTCGTCAACAACAAAAAAGAGAAAACAAAAATTTCTCGAAGGCAGAGGGAACAAAAATGAGTAACTTACCCAGAGGCGAGAAGCCAAGGAGCTTTTGCCCCGTGTGCCGGCGGGGCAGAACGGATATGGGTTTACTAGCCTCATTCGCTGAGGAACTTCGCATCCTCTGACGAGGTCCTACTTCGTCCCTATTTGCGTTTGAATTGGTCATGGCGTTCAAAATGGCAGCATGCATATTATGAGCAATGTTGTTGTCTTCAGCTTCCATCCAAAATTCTCCACCGCCCGTTACTGCTGATCTTCCCATCTCCATGTAGAAGATTCGGTCCATGAACCCACATCGTCTTATCGAAACCAGCTGAGAAACAATGAGAATTGTTAGAAATTAATGATCAATGTTCAGTGTGAAACGATTGAAAGTGGTTACAAATAAGAGGGTGGCCGTTTTAACCCAAAAATAAAATTCCAGGTTCGCAAATATTGTTCACGGTCAATTAAATTAGAAAATTCGAACTCTAAAGCCTACAATTTTCCATTTGTATTATTGACAAATAAACTGCAAATTAAAGCTTTAAATTTTTATTTCAGGCTTGAGAAATTTACATGCTTCAAATTCTGTAAAATTTAAAATGATTATTAAAAGTTATTCACAACTTCTAAATATCTTTTTAAACTATTTGAATTTCAAATAATTCTCAAAAACAAAAAATCATTTTCAACTTTCCTAGAAATCTTAATAAACTGTTTTTATTTTTTCGAAGCCTTTCACAGTTCTCAAAAGCTCATGTAGGTTTTCTTCAAAATTTGCGAAAATCTACATTTTGTTTCACATTAGGTAAAACCTCTAAATATCTCTAAAAATTACTCGAATTCTTCTACAAACAATAAGTGTTCAATTGTTCTTTATACATAAAAATTCAATAATTTCACTTGAAAAATAATAATTTTTTAAATAGAACAATTAAGATCGTTACGTTCAAAGTTTAAAAGCTCCTTGAAATTTCAACGATTTATGGCTTTCTATTTCAGAAAATTCAGTTTCAAATTATTTATAATTTTTTACGACTAAGGATTTTGAATTGAACCAGTTTAATTTTTAACCCTAAACTCGGGGAATTCTGAAATTTTGAACGAATTTAGAATCGTCTTAACAAGTCAATTGCATTTCAAACGCTTTGCATTTTTAATTGCTCAAGTCTTTAAGACTGCATTTTTAAATTCTTTAAATTAAAAATGTACGCTTAAAAATAAAAATGGAAAAATTTTAAAGTAGAAGACTTTAAAATTATGCATTGTAAACTGAATGATATCATAATTATAGTCAAAAAATAAATTCACTGTCATTTCCCGGTCTCAAAAATTCTCGATCCAGCGGCTAACATAAAATAATTTCCAGTTTAGAATGATTCAGCGTCTGCGGGGTAGATCCAAACAAAATGATTTTGTCAAAATCGCTAATAGTAATTTCGTTCATAATCAACATAATACGCCCTATTTTCGTCAATCTCGTAATATTTCAAAACACTTACATTTTCTAGGACAAAATCTCATTTTTATAAACCTCAAAAACATTACACAATTTTAAAGGCTTTGCAAATTATCCTACAATTTTTTGATTCTGCAGAAACTTTCTCGCCCTTAAAATTTACCTACCATAAGATCGGGAATATTATGTAAAAAATATATATCAGCGATTTTTGCACAATTCCGAGAATTACGAATTTGTTAATATTGATTTAATTCAGGGTCCAACCAATTTAATTATTGGAATTAAATTTTTCGTGGGGAAATTCTGAGTGCGAGAAAAGTTCTACGGGCTCAAAAAGACGTTATAATGATTTTAAAAGCTTCTAACAGTTATTTTAGTGTTTAAGGTTTATAAAAATGAGATTTTGTCGTAGAAAAAGTGGAAATATTTCAGTCTAACAAGATTTTTGGAAATTGGGTACATTAACTCACGATTACTTAAGATTTTTTAAAACTTACTCTTGCCCGCGGATTCTCGGAATTTTGATCGATCTATTTCAAATTTCACATATTATAAGGGACCCAAAATGAAACCTTGCAGTCCTAGACAGTTTTCTGCTTAAAATTGCTCTTTGACTCATCCTAATAACCGGGCTTTAAATACCCTGACTTTTTTCTTACCATAAGTGGTGTTTTTTATCATAAATATTTAAAAATAAAAGTTAAAAATGATTTTTTGAACACTTTAATTATAATTGTTCATTCTTAAGGGTATGTGATACTTACAGTTTCCCCGGCTTTTTTTCCACAAAAATGAAAATTTTTAAAAACTGAATTCGGAAATGCTATAAAATATCATAACGGACGCCCCCGGACTCTTTTTTGAGGGATAATAACAAAAAAATTTATTGTGCTAAATAGAAAATTTTATGCATATGTATTATATTCAGGTTACGTTGTTTTTCATCTATGCCTTTCCGATAATCTGGAAATTATTTATGAAATAAACTTTTTTGATTGCCTGCAAAAAGGGTTAGTTCCGAGAGATTACTTACTATGTTTATTTGCAAGTCCAAAGTTTTCGGCCAAAATATTGTGTAGTTTGGAAGTAACGCACAGAAGAATTGTAACATACATAACCTCCAAATGTACATACGTTGTTAGCAATATCAAAAAATTTTTTGAAAAA
>NC_046666.1:73089745-73127484 GCF_010883055.1 Belonocnema kinseyi | reverse complement strand
TTGTGTAGTTTGGAAGTAACGCACAGAAGAATTGTAACATACATAACCTCCAAATGTACATACGTTGTTAGCAATATCAAAAAATTTTTTGAAAAAAAAAAAAATACAAATGAAGTGTGTGGGGACGTCCGTTAGCATGTTCACTATCATTTCTCAAATTTTTGAGACAAAATATTGATTATTCTAGAAAAAAGCCGTCGGAACCTAAAACTGGTAAAATCGATACCAATTCCTAAGCGCTATGCAAATTAATCAGATTTTGCTAAATTAAAACTTTTTTGAATTAAACCAAAAAAAAAAGTGTGTGGGGACGTCCGTTAGCATGGTCGCTATCATGTCCCAAATTTTTAAGACAAAATATTGATTATTAAAGAAAAAAAGCCGTCGGAACCTAATACTGGTAAAATCGACAATTTTCTAAGTATCACATGCTCTTAATGCAGTCGAAATAAAAAATGGTAAAGGTCTAAATTTAACCCTTAAGGCCATGTGATGAGTGTAACAGCTGATCAAGTCAGCCCTAAGATCAACATTTTTCACCCATATTGAAAAATAAAAGTTTAATTAACACGGAATTTTTTTTCGGGAAATGTTAATAAATATTAAAGGATCGTTTGTGGCCTTGCAAAGAGTTGGAGGAAGAAAAAAGTTTATTTATGCAAATAATGATTATCGACGGACACATTTAGGTTTTACAGCAGAAGTTTGACTTTTAACTTTCTCTGACGGTAATCATGCAATCTGTTTTACCCACAGACCCCTAGAAGTTCGAAGTTGTCTACTCGCTGCGCTAGTGCTGCTTTGACACAGCTGATACCAGACTGATACGTATGCCAGACCAAATATGTTTATTTGCATTTCAAGTGAAAACATTAGTTTTTGCATTATTGGTGCATAATGCTCGTGAGCGATTTTTGTTGTTTTGTCCCACTTTGATAAATATAAACCTCATAAATAGCCCATTAACAACATTGCAAATTGCTTGCAGGGTTTGACGACAGCACGATCGGTATTTCTCCAAAATAGAAATTTAAAAAAAACTTTGTATCACTATTCTAATTATTTGGGACTAGAGACAAATTCTTGCATGCCTTCTATGTATCGTGCCAAATTTTTAACACAATATCTCATTCCGTGTGGACGTAAGTTGGGAAAGAAAACTTCCACTGGTATTTTCTTTAAAAAAAAAAGGTTTTTTCGAAATTTCCACCGAAACAAAGCAGACATGGACTTTATTACCTCCTCTTTCATTTTCCAAACTTTCAGAGAAATGCCTCATTTCGTTTAGACTTAAGTTGGGAAAGAAAAATCGAAGACCAGGTTTCGTCACGTGACCCTCTCGTCACATGGCCTTAAAGGGCACACCTCCAAATACACATTCAAATATTTTTGGCCAAAAAAAATAATGAGCGATGTTAAAACTGTACAAAATAAAAAAGAAATATCTCTAAAGCCTCAGAGATAATTTAACTATTCGAAAAAAATACTTTTAAAAAATGTAGACAATCTGAAAGAAATCGGGAAGCCCGTGATGTCATAGAGACCCTAAGTGTCATTTAAGGGTTAATATTTTTGTCAAATTTCAATTCTGAAATCAATCATTCCTTTTTTTTTTAATTTTTGTCATAAGATACGCGCAATTTAATAAATTTCCCTTTATTGTTCAAAAACTATCAAATATAGCAATTTTGAAGTTGCTAGTGTAGAAAATTTATAAAAACATTAAGCAATTAAACAATGACTCATTTTTTAGTTTTAAAAATAGGAAAATAGATTAACTTTAATTGTAATAGTACAATTTTAAATTGTGCTATTGACCTATTTCCCACTTTGATACAGATTCTCAGACACCTGGTGGCTAAAAATATATCACCAGGTTTCGGAAAGCTAAACTACAAGTTGCAGGATTTTTTTTCTGGGTACTGTTTTCTAGACTAAAAGTTTTTTTCTAAAATAAATAACTACTGGGTATTTAAATGAGAGAAAACAAATTGATATTATAAAAGTCCACTACTAATAGTTTCTATTTTTTTGTACATTTAATTTTAAGGCTGACCTGCACAAAGAAATTAATTATGAATAGAAAATAGACGAAAATTTAATCAAGATTGTATAAGAATGAGAACTTACAGGGAACTCGATGAGATCCGATTTGTGTTTGGCGCCAACTTTGACAAAAGTTACGGCTGCATCGGTTAGACACAATCTGTAAGGTCCGTGGATGTTTTTACGCTCACCAAGACCCTTTTTCTGCATAGTTACTTGCCACACGTGCTCTGCAAAATAAAAGAAAATAATGTAGTATTTGAATAAACAAACATTATATTATACTGTCAATAACTTTTTGCATTCAAAGATAAAATTTACTACTTTCAGTACAAGTAACAAAAACTTTTTACACCAATTTTTAATTACATTTAATATTTTACCTTGTATATTGTACCTTGGAGTGTATTAAATATTTACTAAAAATAAACATGCAAAATCACCGATACTGAGCAATGGTTTGCATTAATATTGAGATATTGAAAATAAAAATGTACCGGATAAAATAATATTTTTATTAAGTCATATGTGTACGGAAACTTAGTGTACTAAACGAAAAATACGGAGATTTCCATTTTTCTGCTGTTCAGACAGTTAATCAATATTTACCTTTATTGTCGTAGCTGTAAAAATCAACCGTGCTGTTTTTTTCAAATTACAAGCGAACTATACGTTGCCATAGTCTGTTAATGTTTGGTACTATATTAATCTTAATATATCAACTTTATGCAACAGGTTTAACAGGTATAACAGGTAACTTTAATACTTCTTTTTGCATTACATGCGAAAATGAAACCGTGAATGGTTGGAAATAACGTTTTACTTATTTCCTAGATGAAATATTATACATAGTACAATAATTTGATAGATGTCATATTTAATTTCTTATAGTTCGAAAAAAAACTTATTAGCTACTTCAGAATACAAAGACTAGCAGTGCAATAACTTTCTTGTCATCATATATCATTTTTATAATGAACGCTTTAATATCATTATACATTGTACTGCTATTTCCTGTACTTGTGACTAACCAACTAAGACGGAAAATCATTACAGTGCATTACGAATAATTCAAGCTGCAAAGCTGACTAAATTCATGCAGGTAGTTTAACACATATGGCATCTTGTTTTGGTCCTTGTAATAGACTAAAAAAAATAATATATAGAAAGTAATTCTAGTTTATTAATATGAAACTTTTTGGTTCGGACTTTTCAAAATTAAGTTTGACAGCTCTACTACTTAAAACAATCGATACTCTTTGATTTTCTGTCCTAGGAAACTTGATATTGCATTTTAAAATAGGAATTAGATGGTGAGCAACTTGACACTGCATGAGCGACTTTACCCCGCTTAACAGTACTAATAAACCCAAAATTGTAACTCACAAATGTTCCAAGAATCTGGAAAAAGTACAAGCCTTAACTGGTTTTAGATACTGGTCAAAACCACAAATTAAAATTGTAAACTGTGCGTCACTTGATACTTTCTAATTGAAAAATTAGTGTTAAATTTTCTTCTTTAAAAGTATTCTTGATTCAAGGTTGAATGGAAAGCTTTCAAATTAGGAACAAAATTAATTTTATTGAAATTTAATTTTATAGAAAAATATATTGTATCCAATTTTATAGTATCCATGAAAGATTAAAATTAAATGGCTTAAGGAATATTTGCTGCAATTTAATGGCACTTTTTGATAAATGAACAATTATTGCTTGAACAGGCTCTAGTTACATTTACGGTCCTTTTTAAATCTCTCGTTTGTATGAAAAATGCGTAAATTCAATTTTTCGAAAAAATATACTCAGCGCCACAAAAATTATACGCAAGTATAAAACTTGCAGTATATCCTCATATAAATATAAATTTATACTTCAAAAATGGAATTAACTAAAAAAAACGTGGTTTTCGTGAAAATAGGCTTTTTATTGTTTTACAAAAATCAGAAAGAAAATTGTCTTACCTGGTTTAGGTTCAAGCTATGGAAATTTAAAGAAAAATTGTGTTTTTTTTTAAATAGACGTCGAGATTCAAATATTCGTAACTTTCTGATTTTTTCCTCAAACCGGAAAAATACGTGGTTCCTACATTCCTCTAGAAAACAACAAATTTCGTCGCCAAGAGATTCTATTACTTGAAATGTATATGTCTGTTTGATTTGAAATGGATCTTTATTTAAGTTTGAAAGCATCAAAATTCGAAAAATTTAAAAAGTTTATGCTTCATAGATTTTAAACTAAAAAACTCTGAAAATTTATGATAATTGGAATGTTGACTTTCACAGAGGGATAAACAGAAGTTTAAAATGAAAAAATTTGGAGATTAGATATTAAGTAAGACGAAGAAATTACCAAATGTCGGACGTGGTTGTTCGCCATCAGGTTGACCTCCATTTTGCAGCAACAACATTGCATTAAGCCAATCTGCCATCTCCTTTTCATTGTCGAGGACTATGCAGAAACACTCGTCCTTGGTGTAAAGGGCAATAACATGTTTCTGCTTGGTATCACTGCGTTTGTTGATATTAAAACAGCTATGCAGAGAAATACTGCGTTTCGGTGGTTGGCTGTTCTCAAACTTTTTTTTGTTATCGTAATACTCTAGGCACGCAGGACATCCGGTCGCTTCGCCGCGAAGAACAAAGAACTTCTTCTTGAGAGTCTTGAGCTTCCTGAGATGTCCAGTGAGCACGATGGGTCCTCCTAAAGGAGAGACCAGGCTCCTGCTCGAGGACATCGCCGTCGAGGTTAAGAAACCCGTTTTTGCAAACACCCCACGACACTGATTCGCATACGGTGGGAAGCACCATTTACACGGCACTTCTCCGGAGAGGCGCGTCACATTCGTCCTTCCACGGAAACTCGACCCACGACGGAGTCGAATATTGTCAAGGGTGAGCGGTGACGAAAACGTGGTGAAAAATTTTCTAAAAGTCTGGGGCTGCGTTCACTAAACCCTGAAATAAATAAATTGTTTTGTCAGTGTACGAGATATTTTCAAGTTTTTTAAGACTTTCACAAATTTCAAATTTCGTCTTATACCTTTCAACATCCAACCAATTTAATTCCTAAGCGTACAAACAAGCATAAAAAATTGAACAGATTTGCATCATAAATTAAATTTAACAACGAAATTCTTGAAAATGAAAAAAAACACAGAATCTAAGGTTAAAATGTAGATAACACACTCTTAAATATATCCATTTAAATTTTTTAAAATGACAAACGAAAAAGAAGGAAACCTGCAAATCCCCTTCCTTATATCTTTTTCACATCAGAGGACTTAAATTTTGACTTTATTCTGAATTGAACTTCTTAAGTCTCAAATATCGATATTTTATATACACATTTTTATAAGTTCAAATATCCGTAAATAAAATGCAAGCAAACCTAAGAACAATTTAATTTTTTTAAAGTCAAAATTTTCTTTGGGGCGCACTTTTACCATTATTGTACGGTGTCAGACTTCTCTAAATTTTAAATAACTTTATCTTGAATCAGATAAGAGAATAAGAGAGGAAAATACACAGAGCAGTTGTAAAATATTTTCCTTATAGAATTAAAGAACACCGAAACGTTTATTTTTTATCTTATTCTAGATTCTTCAGAGATATAAAGAGAAGAAGAAATAAATTCTTTTTTCCTTCTTTTTGAAAAGAGCTTTTATAATTTTTTAAATAAGAGAAAGGATTATAATATGGATGATAGAAAATTAAAAGTCTTGAATGCCTTAATTTAAATACCATCTACCTTAAAAGAATTTAAAATACACAAGTTCGAACATGAAAATCCTATAAATTTGTATGCTTCAATTCGTAAGCTCTCAAATTAAAAAGACACTTAAATTTGTAGGCTACATAAAATAAATACTTTTAAATTTGTATTTGTTTGATTCTGAAATTAAATTGTAAATCTTGATTTTGAGCACCCTAAATAGACTTAAATCCCTTCAAAGCGCATCTAAACATAACTGGTAAATTTGAACTTTGAAACAAACATGGAAAGCTTGACCTTTTATACTTTTGTTAATAATTAGAAAAAGAATTAAAAATTCAGAACTTCAAGCTTGTATATAATAATATAATAACATACCGTATACATATATACTTCTAGTATTATGGACAGTAGGCTTAAAAGTCATTCATTATCATTAATTAAATTGTCTCTAAATTCTCAAGTTCAAACGTGAAGCATGTGATCAGAATGTGATCTCCAAAGCCGCAGGCGCTCCGAGAAAATTAAAACAGGTTCTAATATAATTGTTAGAAAACAGCAAACAAGACCGAATTATTTCAGTGACAACACACACGTCACACGCTCATCGCGATAAGGATGAGCGAAACTAATGCAAAAACATTTTTTTAAAACAAGTCACACTTTAGGTTTTTCCCCACTTTTCCTAAAAATAGAATATTGTAAATAACAGCTGTTTTAAACAGTTTCTTTCGGAGTTGAGCAAATAGAATTTAAAAAAGGAAGAAACACCAGACAAATTTTCATAAGAAAAATATTCCAATTTTATATAATAATTTTTCACTTTTATCGCAGGATAAAAATGACAGGGACCTTTTATCTAAGGAATGCTATTCAAACTATGGATTAAATTTAGAGTGCTAATTTAAAGACCTTTGAATTTGAAAGCATACAAATTAAAATTTTATAGATTCGGGATATTGCACAGCAGGCCATTAAATTTGACATAATAAATATCCAAGTTATAAAACTCCCAAATAAGGCATTTAAATTTAAAAAGCAACCGTATTTTTATATTGGTTTACATAGTTATATTTTTGGATTGCTGAATACAAGTTTGGAATATGGATTAAAAACAACAATTAATTTAAACTAATAAAAAAAAACTTTCACGATAGTTATAACCAATGCTGACTTTTGAAACCTCTGAATTCGGAATCTCCAGGACAATTTTAAATTAGAAATATGAAACAATTTTCTAATTTATAAAAAATAGCATTTTTAATTTTATTTTCAGTGAGTGACCACAAAGTCAAGGTAAACTAGTTAAACTTTAAAAATTACTTTTAGTAAACAAATTAAATATAAAGACATGACAGTTTAGCTTACCATTATCACTAAATATTCAAAACAAAGTTATCAACAAAAGCACCGGAGTTAAACTGTTTTTGTTTGACTCTAAAAACAACAACAAAGACATTTTACCTGTAATTTATTTAAAAATTGAAATGCAATCCGAATAATTATGTTGGTGTGAACATTTATACTTGAAATTTCTACATTAATAAAAAAATTGTGCAATTTTTTGATTATCTTAGAGAGAATGTGTATAGTGTAAAAAATTAATTTGTTTGAAACTTAAAATTAAAATAAGGAAAAAAGTGAGCGCAAAGTATGATTCACTGAGAGTACAACCTTTTAAAAATGTTTTTCGAATTGCTTACTTATTGGAAAAATATATTTTTTATCTAATTAAAAAAAAACTATCGTTCAAGGCACAAATACATGGTCATTTCCGGGGTTTGTCACCATCCTTAATTATCAATTGTTCATATAATTCATAAAACAAAACAAAGATAATAACTAAACTTGTTAGTGCAACAACTGTTCACACAATGACAGCAAATACAAGCTTTTAAAGCCATTATATCGGAAAAAAGTATTCTACTTTAAAAGGCACCCTACATGACTAACAAGAATCAAAACATTCACACGCCATTGCCATGAGCTCAATTTTGTCCATTTTGGTGTAATACTGCCCACAACACAACTTCACCTCACCACACTTTTGACATTTAGCCGGCAGATAAGTCCTTCATTCACAATCACAGCTAAAAAAAACAAGCGCTCCCTTTACAATCCTAATCTCGGAGAATGATTCAACTCCAATTCATTCTTTTTGACGAACTTTATAAAAACCAATCTAACGAACCCAACCCGGAAACGCCTCTGAAAATAGGACACATTCCTGAAGATTCCGGATCCAAACTTCCGTTAAGACCTATCAATGAAACCTCTCGTCTCTCGTCCTCCACACATGCACTGGCTAGACTATATCACTACATATACCTGTGCGTTCGTTCCCCCGAGGAGAAAAGTAAACATGGACGTTCAGAGCCCGCCGTGTTCCATTCCTGGCCTCTTGCCTCTTCTTCCCAGAAACGCCAGAGACAGCGACAAGCGACGTCGTCCGCGCAGCTAAGGGCGATGCCGAGTCCAGAGGGCTGCGGACGCACGTGTCGTGGGGTAAAAGTAAATAAGCACTCGTACTCATAAACTCACGCACGCCACCTCCAGTGCATCTGCACTCAATGCTTTATATTGCACCAAGGGCGTCCCACCCCCAACCCAACTGCCGCGATCGAAATCAAATGCTCCCGTTTTTTTTGCAGGTTAGGAACGCCTAAATCCTTCTAAACAACCCAACACTTTTTTCTTCTGAGTTTTCCCAATCACTATATCCTCCGTTCACTGTTTCCCAATAACTAATTCTATCACTATATTCAATATCTATTGTGACAAGTCAATCACAACATTTGAACTATTTCAGGAAAAAATCGACACTTTCCCGGAAAACAACGTATATCCAGTTCCAGGAAAACAACGCCACTTGATTTTCTGATGATGTAAATACACAAGGAAATCCTCGATATTCACTTGAGACTGTGTATTATATATTTTAGCGTGAATAAACACTTTTTTAAAGTCACAGATTCGCGATACACTTTTAAACTTGTTTTTCCTGGAGTCCACTTGCACTAATGACACTGAATCGCCACGAGGCGGGTACGTCGCACTTAGTGCGTGTTTCGTGTTATGTACACCTGTTTACTAGAACGAACGCAATTTGCGGTGCGCTGGCCGTCGCGACGTCTCACTCCTGACTACGCACACGCAGGTGGGTGGTTGAACCCACTTATCGCGCCCTGGCGGCCCACGACGGTTAAATAGGCTATTGCCAAGGGCAGGAATATTTTTCATGCGCAATAGCAAGGGAAAAACACACGAGAAAAACACCAGGTCGATTTTTCCTAAACACTTTCCAGAATTTTTTCACTGAGATTTTTGGAGCGGATGAATCAGAGATGTAAAGGATGTAAACATAACCCTATGAGGAGGTCGACCCGGTGCCACGCTTCGAAGTAAGGAGATGGATGCGAAATATGCACACGACGATTACATCTGCCTCGAGGTGGAAGTCCGTTGCAGAAGGATAGACGATGAGGGGTTGCACAACACTCGGGAGACGTTTGAGGTTAAAAGGAGGAACTCAGCGATTTTGGGGGTGACTTTTTCGCGAGGGAAATAACACGACCGAGATGAGAGGACAGAATTTTACGGTCAGACGTTAGGCAATAAAAGAGGCACTCATGTCCATCTTGGAAAGGTCATGTGTATGGGTACGCTCCGCAGTTGTAAACAAGCTTTGCGCAGGCGCTAAACAATCTTTGGAATTCAAAGGTTGTCGCAAAATGATTTCTTTTTTGACGAGACTTCAGGGATAGTATGTACTGCGCATGCGTAGATTGAGCACATTTGATTGGTTTTCTGGAAGGCGGGAGATTTGAAATGTCAGGGTGGTAACTACGATTGCCCTCATTTTTCACTTTTCGAACATCTTTGCTCTCACTTCTACATCTGGGCCAAATGGGTTAATATTTAGGGGTGGCGCGTAGTCGACCAAGTTTCCCATTGATTCAACACGGGAGTCCGTTTTTTGTAAATCAGAATTTGTGAAGGAATAAGAATCAATCATGAATTTTCAGGGTGAGTGACTTTCTTTGCTTTCAGCCACTCTTATGTTTTTTTCATAAATAATCATTAATCTTTAATTTAAGAATATCCAGTCATTTTTAACTAATTTTAATTGTTTTAATAATGTTATTTCATTCAAACATTTTTTTACAGCTGTCTCGAAATGAACATTTTTTCTACAATTCATGAGTTGTTTAATCAATGATAAAAAGTTTTGAGCCGAAAAAAATGTATCTTAGGAATTACGAGCTATTTAAATTAACCTTGTAATTGTCAAAATGTGTCCAAAATTAACCGATCATTTTTGTTTTATTTTTATTTTTTTTTAAATCACTGACCTATTGAGTGATACAAAGATGTCAACATTTTGAAAAATAACCGAATGATGGCTATTTTTCTGAAAATATTCAAAATTGATTTTCTTACACATACCACTTTTTTAGTTTTTTAGTTCACCATTTTTTCAACAAAAAATTCCAATTTTTTAATTCTTGTATATAAAAATATATAAAAATGTAATCTTGGATCAAATATACACACTAGTTATAAAGAAATTGACAAGTAGATTTTTTGAGAACAAAATTTGTTCTTGTTGAAAAAAAAATAATTGACCTTAAAAAAAGCATTTGAGAAATGTATTGAAAAATGTCAAAAATCTTCCCTAAAAAAAATAAAAAATATTAAAAGTGGGCATTTTGAGTACCTGAAAACTACCCTTAAAACAAAAACTGTCAATTCTTCATAAAATCGAACTTTTGAGCACTGTATTCTCGTATTTTTACTAAAAATTATTGCTATTGGTCTCGTGGCATATTTATTATCATTGGTTAATTATTGTTAATTATTATTAATTATTTAAACAAATTTAATTTTTTAATTTTTTTTCTTGAAAATTTGTCCCCCCCCCCTAAAATTATTGCTATTAGTCTAGAGGAATATTTAATAACATTGATTTATTAATTTGTAATTGTTTAAATAAATGTTATTTGTTTGAATAATTTTTTTTTGAAAATTCGTTTTTGCCCTCCATATGATCACTATTGATCTAGTGGAATATTTATTAACAGAAGTTCATTTATTTTCAATTATTTAAACAAATGAAATTTGTTTAAATAATTTAGTTAGGAATTTTTTAAAGAAAAATTATTACTGTGGGTTTAGTGGAATATTTATGAGTAATAATTAATTTCTGATTAATAATTAATTTATCAGTAATATTTAAGTAATAACTTTTACTTAAAAAAAAATTTGTTTAAATAAAGTTAATCAAACAATGTTGATAAATATTCCACTAGACCATTTTTAAGTAAAAAAAGAATTTGCGAAAAAAATGTTTAAACTAATTCCATTTGTTTACATAATAAACAATTAATGTATGAATTTTAATAAATATTCCACTAGACTAATCGTAATAATTTGGGGGGGGGGGGGCGAATTTTTGAAGAAAAAAAATTATTCAATCAAATTCCATTTGTTTAAATAATTAAAAATTAATTCAACACTGATAATAAATATTCCATTAGATCAATATTAATAATTTTAAGTAAAAAAAGACGAGAATATATTGTTCAATAGGTCAATTTCATGAAGAATTGACATTTTTGGTTTTACGGGTAGTTTTCAGATATTCGTGGGGGTGTGTTAGGGGGGGGGGGGGTTATCAACCCAATATGTCTGATAGATGAAATTCTTCGTTGGATAATTCTCTACAGGCCTCTATACTTTCCCGTCACAATTTTTCAAACCCTAAAAAGTTATTCTAAAAACTCAAAAAAGTGATTTTTCCCAATGCATTTTACATGGGAAACTTCCAAGTCAAAACAGGCACCTGTTAAAATAAAAAAAAGGAAAAATAAAAAATCAGGGAATTTTTAAATCTGCTAAACCACTCAAATATATTTGTCACTCATAGAGCATTTATGGCAAAATTGAATGCACTCTGTTCGGTGCGTTGTCATCTGGCAATACGACACGCACCTGGTTAGACGTTTACGCAACTGGGTACTCTATCGACATAAGAAATTGTTTTGAACAATTTTAATCTGTTAAAAAATTTTCTCGCTATTTTTCGAAAGATTGAAGTATTTTTAGGTACTGCACCAGAACCGCGTTTTAGTCACCCGCGGTTTAGTTGTTCCTAGAACTCTAGTACATTGCGCAATATTATATATTCCAATTATAAACGGTTCAGGCGGCCCTGACTGTTTTGCATTTCGATTCTCCCGATTTAGTTACAAAGTCAGTGCGAGGCAGCCTCCGCGTCTGTAACTAAACCAAGAGTTGAGTATAATTTGTTTCCGAGGAATACGTAGTTTTTTGTTTTCAATTTTTCCACAGATCTAATTTGTATTAATTATTGTTTAGCAGAAACACTCTTCATAATTCTGTAATGACTATTTAAATTTCTTTAAACATTAAGCAACAAAGTAATACCTGAAAGTATTTTAATCTTTCGAAAAATGGGAATATTCTTAAAAAATAAATTAATGCTAACATTTTTAGTCTGTCAAGAATTTTCGTGAGATAAAATTTGTATCCTAAATAATTGAAAGGTCTATCAAGCTAGCACCTCCACAAACGAAATTCCCAAATTTCTTATGTCAGAATTTTGGGCCTTTTTTGGGCTGTATTGCCGATTTTTGGGCTCCGCTACTTTTTGTGAAAATTCAAATTTTGAGTGAAGGTGCTGACTTGAATCAAGCCAGCACCTCCACTATATAAAAATTGTAAGAAAAAAAAATCAAACACGTCAAAATTTTGGGCTTTTTTTGGGCTCTCAAACGCACCAACAACCAATATCCAAAAACCACCCCTGCAAAATCCAAAATGCAACAGATTTTTGGCTCATTTTAGAGTCTCAAATGCACTTAACATTTTATTAGAAAAACCACCCCTGTGTAAAAAAACGTCAACCTAATAATAAAAACTGAAACATTGGTGTTGGCATTTTTGAACAGCCCAAAAATCAGACTCCATTTGAACTGTAAAATTCGAAAAATATCAAAGACTATGGTAATATTGTAATATTCCGAAAAAGATTGGTTTGCACAAAATTATGTTTGATTGTTAAAAAGGGACTGTTTTTTAACGTCAAGTGTTGGGGACCAAAAATCGGAGTGGATATTTTCGAGGAGCCCAGAAATCAGAGACTACTTTAACACTAGAAAATTCTCAAAAATATTATTTTTTGACAAAGTCATATATACGTGGTAGAGGGGGGTTGATTTTATAAGTTAAGGGTTGAAGCCCAAAAATCGGAGTGGATATTTTCGAGGAGCCCAAAAAGCAGAGACTACATTAACACTAGAAAATTCTCAAAAATATTATTTTTTGACAAAGTCATATATCATACGTGGTAGAGAAGGGTTGATTTTATACGTTGAGGGTTAAAGCACAAAAATCAGAGACTACGTTAACACTAGAAAATTCTCAAAAATATTATTTTTTGACACAGTCATATATACGTGGTAGAGAAGGGTTGATTTTATAAGTTAAGGGTTGAAGCCGAAAAATCGGAGTGGATATTTTCGAGGAGCCCAAAAATCAGAGACTACTTTAACACTAGAAAATTCTCAAAAATATTAATTTTTGACAAAGTCATATGTATGTGATAGAGAAGGGTTGATTTTATACGTTAAGGGTTGAAGCCCAAAAATCGGAGTGGATATTTTCGAGGAGCCCAAAAATCAGAGACTACTTTAACACTAGAAAATTCTCAAAAATATTAGTTTTTCACAAAGTCGTATATACGTGGTAGAGAAGGGTTGATTTTATAAGTTAAGGGTTGAAGCCCAAAAATCGGAGTGGATATTTTCGAGGAGCCCAAAAATCAGAGACTACATTAACACTAGAAAATTCTCAAAAATATTATTTTTTGACAAAGTCATATAACATACGTGGTAGAGAAGGGTTGATTTTATACGTTTAGGGCTTGAAGCACAAAAATCAGAGACTACATTAACACTAGAAAATTTAAAAAATATTAATTTTTGATAAAGTCATATGTATGTGATAGAGAAGGGTTGATTTTATAAGTTAAGGGTTGAAGCCGAAAAATCGGAGTGGATATTTTCGAGGAGCCCAAAAATCAGAGACTACTTTAACACTAGAAAATTCTCAAAAATATTAGTTTTTAACTAAGTCGTATATAAGTGGTAGAGAAGGGTTGAGTTTATAAGTTAAGGGTTGAAGCCCCTAGTATCAGTAGAGTCTCTAATTTTTGGGCTCCTCGAAAATCCCCAATCTGATTTTTGTGCTTCAACCCTTACCGTATAAAATCAATCCTTCTCTACCACGTATATATGACTTTGTCAAAAAATAATATTTTTTGAGAATTTTCTAGTGTCAATGTAGTCTCTGATTTTTGGGCTCCTCGAAAATACCCACTCTGATTTTTGGACTTTAACCCTTAACGTAAAAATCAAACCTTCTCTACCATGTATATATGACTTTGTCAAGAAATAATATTTTTGAGAATTTTCTAGTGTCGATTTAGTCTTTGATTTTTGGGCTCTTCGAAAGTACCCACTCTAATTTTTGGATTTTAACCATGAACGCATAAAATCAACCCTTCTCTATCACGTATATAAGACTTTGTCAAAAAATAATATTTTTGGGAATTTTCTAGTGTCAATGTAGTCTCTGATTTTTGGGCTCCTCGAAAATACCCATTCTAATTTTTGGGTTTCAACCCTTAACGTATAAAATCAACCCTCCTCTACCACGTATATACGAATTTGTCAAGAAATAATATTTTTGAGAATTTTCTATTGTCAATGTATTCTTTGATTTTTGGGCTCCTCGAAAATACCTACTCTGATTTTTGGGCTTCAACCCTTAACTTATAAAATCAACCCTTCTCTACCATGTATATATGACTTTGTCAAAAATTAATATTTTTGAGAATTTTCCAGTGTCAGTAGAGTTTATGATTATTGGGCTTCTTAAAAATACCTAATCCGATTTTTGGTCCCCAATACTTGATTTTTAACAATCAAACATAATTTTGTTCAAACCAATCTTTTTCGGAATATTACAGTGTTACTATAGTCTCTGATATTTTTCGAATTCTATGGTTCAAATGGAGTCTCTGATTTTTGGGCTGTTCAAAAATGCCAACATCAAGGTTTAAGTTTTTATTATTAGGTTGACGTTCTTTACACAGGGGTGGTTTTTCTAATATAATGTTAAGTGCATTTGAGACTCTAAAATGAGCCAAAAATCTAGTGCATTTTGGATTTTGCAAATTTTATTTTTTTCAAGGGGGTGGTTTTTTGAAAATGGGGGTAGTTTTTCAATTTTTTTTCATGCATTTTAGAGCCCAAAATAAGCCCAAAATTCTGGTGTTTTTTTTCCGAATTTGATTTTTTACATAGGGGGTGGTTTTATATTTCGTAGGGGTGGTTTTTGGAAATTGGTTACTGGTGCGTTTAAGAGCCCAAGAAAGCCCAAAATTCTGACGTGTTTGATTTTTTTTTCTTTCAATTTTTATATAGTGGAGGTGCTGACATGATTCAAGTCAGCACCTCCACTCAAAATTTGAATTTTCACAAAAAGTAGCGGAGCTCATAAATCGGCAATACAGAACAAAAAAAGCCCAAAATTCTGACATAAAGAAATTTGGGAATTTCGTTTGTGGAGGTGCTAGCTTGATAGACCTATAATTGAAGGGTCCACGGTCTAAACCTGTTAACTGGCAATTTAGAAATCTCACAGGGCGAAGAAAATTCGTTATTTTTGAAATTTTCAATATTTTTTAAAACTGTAAAATGTTTTTTGTTCATTTACTACAGTAAAATAACACATTACTTTTATAACATTTAAATCAAAATTGAACGTTATATGACACGTAAAAGCTATTCATATGTTATCTACAAGGCGTCCAGCGGTCTGCACCTGTTATCTGCAGTATTCTACCGCTGATTTTATATTGTTTTTTCAGGGATCGCATTTTTCTACGTTATTTTTCGAACTTCGGGCAAGTGTTATATGTCAAAATATTTATATCGCATGCCAGACATAGATGTGCTTGCAAAAATTTCAAATAATTTATTGTAACAATTTGCTGAGTGTTAGTAATAGAGACGCGTCGCTCACCTTCGCCTTGACAGCGATCTGTGGACGAAAACATCGAAGATGACGTAAAAATAGCCACAAATAACTTTCGACTCACACGTACACGTAACCGCACACACTGACATGTGTCTCACTGGACTATTCCACGAGTAAACTGAGCCGAGGTGGGAAAAATACGTATTTCCCATTAGACGC
Organism: Belonocnema kinseyi; assembly: GCF_010883055.1. Classification (NCBI taxonomy): domain Eukaryota; kingdom Metazoa; phylum Arthropoda; class Insecta; order Hymenoptera; family Cynipidae; genus Belonocnema; species Belonocnema kinseyi. The sequence continues at coordinate 73,111,443 of NC_046666.1, read as the reverse complement.
CACAGGCAGTTAACAGGTTTAGACCTGCACCAAATAAACAAACGCGATTTTCGATAATCCATTTAAACAAAAAACTAGAAAGAACTGCGTCGTTTCGTTTGTGGTATTTTAACTGCATACAAAAAATGTTCCAGAAAATACAAAAAATCAATTTCGAAACAAATTTCAGTTAACAGGCTTAGACCGCGGATCCTTTAATTATAAAATTATATAAAATGTTATTTTATTACAGAAAAATCATCAACAAAAAATAGACCGCGTATAAATAAGGAACACCCTAATTCTCACCTAAATTTAAGAAACAGATTTAATATTTCACTCGTGGTCAATACTTTTTAAGGTCTATTTTTAGCATCATTTATTAGAATCAATGAAAAATGGTTCAAGCTATTATAAAGGCAGGTCCTAAAAAAAGTGCTATTTTGTAATAATAATTCATTCTCGATCTCATTTTTTTCTTTAATATTAAGTTATATAAACAGCTAAATAATCTATTCATGACAAACGGAAAAGATGGCATCGCGAGTTAGGAGACAGTCCCGAAAAAATCATTCTTGGAATCAGATACCTATATACTTTTCTTTTTTAGATAAAAATTCGGTTTTTATTTTAAGATTTTTGAATATAATATTTGCATTGAATGGGAAAAGGGGAAGTTTTCCGAGAGTACAAAAAAATACATTCTACTTCAGCTTTTTATTTAAAGCTAAATAAGCAGATACAAAAACGCATATTCCATCGTTTTATATAAAAATAAAAAAGGTTGACACCAATTCACCAGCGTACGTCTTACGTTATTTTGAAACCTCCAACACATACATATTTTTCAATACACTGCACACTAGTTCTGTCTCAACATTTTGCAAAAATAAAAATATATATATACCTAAATTTGAACAAAAATATTATAAAAAAAATTTTTTCAATTTTTTTTCTAATCTCTTATGTTTTTTTACATTCTTCATTTTTCTTTCTCAAGGTTTGCAAGTTGACTTTCTATCAGCTTAAAACGTAACTCTTAAATAAATTTTCAAATTATCAACTATAATTCTTGCAAATAGTTTTACCTAATTCTAAGCAAAAGACAATTCTGGATTTTCAAGAATTTCTTAAGTCATATCCTGCAAATTTGTATAATTCGGAAAGATTAAAAAAATAGGACAACTTTAAATTAAAAATATAACACAGTTGTTTTAACCATGAAATACAAACGGGACATTAAAATTAAGAATCTGAGATAATTTTTTTTTTTATATATAAAATCGAAACCACTGAGTTATCACCATAACAAAAATCTTAAGATTTAGTCCGGCAAATCAGACATTTTGATATATTTCAAAACATTTTATCTCAAAGACGAGTAATTTATTTCTAAGGGAAAATATTTTTCCCATGAACTTCAGCTCCACTTTAATATCAACATACAATGTCAAAAACCGCAAAAAAAAAAAGGAAAATGAACACAATAAAAGTAAACGTTTCTCTGGTACTTTTGCGAAGCTCTCAAAAACGATGAAAATTACCCCTAGAATACTCCAAACTTAAAACTAGTATAAAGAAAGTAAAGGAAAATAAAATAATCTGAGTTATTTGAATCCAAGAAATGAGGTAGTTGCACATTTTTAAATAATAGAGGTTTCGATACTTTTCTTTTTTTAATATTTTATTTTCTCATCAATAAAGTATTCAGCAACCTTTTCTTTAAACCTACTCCAAATGCTAAAATGTGTTGTAGTTTTAAAAATAGATATTATCTAAAAATCAAGCAATTACCCCATTCTAATTACGAAATGGACAAATTTTTCGTATGGAGTTCGCGTGAAAGTTTACAGTGAACTTTATCAACATAATTATTTGTACTGTTCAGTATTTACATTATATGCAATTCACGCTTCTCATAACTTACTAAGTACTAATCAGTTTCAAGATTACCTTGAATATTTGAATAGAAAATATATAGCAATATTAACAGAATGGCAACGAAGGGATTATTAATACTAGAGAGCGGAAAACATTGTAACTCCGAAGGATCCTATCGTTAAAACATTCAGGAGATGACATTGAAGAAATTGCAAAAAGTGAAGGATGACTTTAGCAAGGAAGTGAAGATTTCTGAATGAGAGGTATAAGATTGAAAGTTACTAATTTTTCTAGTAAATACATTCTTAGAAATTAAAGTCATTGGTTCCTCATCAAGAAAACTTTGTTCCTTCAAGTCTTTCTTATCTTTTGATCGATCCCAAATCACAGAAACCTCAGTCGTGCTTCAGTCTTTTTTCGGGATTTTTGTACAAGATCCTTAGAGATAGTACAAGTTGTGCGCCAGGGACTCGTTTGGCTCAGTTTGGAGACTTTGGCCCACGAGGTACGCCAGTTTGTGGGCGTACATGCAAGGTGCTGGTACTCTTACAGTGCCACACCAATTGTAGTAAAGGTGGCACAATTTATATGTCAATCGCTGCAAGTGATCCGTTTTCATATTGGAACTGTCATGGATGACAATGTAGTGTGTTGGCGAGACTGTACCTCGACCAACATGTTGCGATACTAGGAAGAAATCGTAAAAGTTTCTTCTCGTCACGTCGCTATCGACGATAGTTCCTGGTGGCGGATTGTCGAGATCTCTTCGCTGAAATTAGCCAATGTTTTATTTATTAATAGTCATCAATTAGGACCACCCACTCTTTATGTCCTTTAAATGAAGAGTCGGCTAAAATAACGTTGTACCAACACATATTTTGCATCCATGGAGTTCTATGTATATAGGTCTTTCATTTAACGGTTTCTCTATTCCAAGGAAGCGCTGCGAACGACAATTCAAAAATTGAATTGGGACAGAAATGTCAAAATAGTCGAGGTTATATACTTCGAAAATGTACCTTTCTAAGTCTAACATTAAAGTTTTGAACAAAGGTAAAAAAGGAAAATTAAATTTATGACAATGGAACGCAGGTAAGAATAAAAGGAGCTAAGTTAAGCTGGCACAACACTATGAAGGAATAGAGATGTAACCTATCTCATAATTTAGGGCTAATTTGGGCCCGTGGTCCTAAATTTTGGGCTCTTTTATTTAAAAAAAAATAGTGTTTGCGCTAGCTTAACGTTAAGCTGGCCGAACATTGCTGTAAAGCGTGCTAAAAATGATTTCACGCAAAATTCACCTAATACAATAATTTGGGGCTCATTTAGGGCTCTGGGAACTTGATAATGAAAAATAAAAATAATTGTTTAAACAATTTATTGTAAACTTCAAATTCCATATTTATGGAGCCCCAAGTGAGCCTTAACATAGGGTAAAGGAAGAAATTGTTTACTTCATTTTTACTAGAATTGTTTGAACAAAAATTATAGGGTGAAGGAAGAAAATTGCTTACTTGATTTTTACTAGAATTGTTTAAACAAAAATTGTTTGAACAGTTTTTTTTAAATTTTCCATTATCATATTCTCAGAGCACTAAATGAGCCCTAAATTATTGAATAAAGTAAATTTTCCGTGAAATCATTTTTAGCGCGTTTTACAGCAATGTTCGGCCAACTTAACGTTAAGCTAGCGCAAACACTATTTTTTTCAAAAAATAAAAGAGCTCAAAATTTAGGACCACGGTCCCAAATTAACCTCAAATGAGCCCTAAATTATGCGAGGAGTAAAAAGGGGTTTAATTGTTTTCTTCATGTACTTTTTATAACGTTAAGGTGGCACAACACCATATAGAAAAAAAAGGGCAAAGGAAATATCGCGCGACCTTCGGTCGATGATTTGCCAGGAGCCTTAAATGAGCCTGAAATTATGCACGAGAAAACAAAATATTTTGTTTCGGCAAATATGTCTAAACAAAAATTGTTTAAACTTTTTTTTTTTAAATTTTTAATTATTATATTCCCAGAGCCCTTAATGAGTCTTCAACTATTCTATAAGGTGAATTTTTAGTAAAATCATTTTTATAACGTTTTACAGCAATTTTGAACCAACTTATTGTTAAGCTATTGCAAACACTATTTTTCACAAAAAATACGAGAGCCCAAAATTTGGGACTACGGGCCCAAATTAGTCCTCAATGAGCACTAAATTATGCGAGGAGAAAAAATGATTTTTATTGTTTTCTTCATGTATTTTTTATAACGTTAATGTGGCACAACACCATGAATAACAAAAAAAAAAGGGCAAAGGAAATATCACGCGACCTTCAGTCGATGATTTTTCAGTAGCCTTAAATGAGCCTGAAATTACGCAAGAGAAAAGAAAAGATTTTGTTTTGGAAAATTTGTTTAAACAAAATTTGTTTAAACAATTTATTGTAAAATTCAAATACCATATTTATGGAGCCCCAAGTGAGCCTTAACATAGGGTAAAGGAAGAAAATGGTTTACTTCATTTTTACTAGAATTATTTAAACAAAAATTGTAACAATTTTTTTAAATTTTCCATTATCATATTCCCAGAGCCCTAAATGAGCCCTAAATTATAGTATAAGGTGAATTTTCCGTGAAATCATTTTTAGCACGTATTACAGCAATGTTCGGCCAGCTTAACGTTAAGCTAGCGCAAAAACTATTTAAAAAAAAAAAATAAAAGAGCCCAAAATTTAGGACCACGGGCCCAAATTTGCCCTAAATTATGAAATAGGTTACATCTCGATACCTTCATAGTGTTGTGCTAGCTTAATATACCTAATAAAAGGACTAGAGAAGCTGGAGTAAAACGTCCAGAACTGGCAATATCACATATAATATTCAAAAATTATTAAATAAATAAATAAAAATGAAAAGACGAGAAACTAGATTTGTATTTTTTACAATATGTGTATAGGGCCAACTTTGTCAATGACCTAACCTAATTAATGTTTATTAAGTGAAATTTGCCGAATTTAATTTTGAAGTTTTTGTCGACACTTAAGCGAATGTAATTTTCTATTATTATCCTTCAAAAATTCTAACTTAGATTTAGATATGTAAATGGAAGTAAATAACCTCGACTATTTTGTCATTTCATTCCTAATTTAATTTTTAAATTTTCGATCACAGCGCTTCCACGGAATAGAGAAACAGTTAAAAGAAAAACTCATATACATAGAAATCCATGGATGCAAAATATGTGTTGATACACCGTTATTTCAGCCAAGACTTCAAATATTGGTCAGGGTTGCTACAGAAATCCCGTATTTTTTACTTATTAATCAATGAAAATCATGTTGAAGAAAATTATAGATTTTGCAATAGTTCGCCCCCAAAACAATTCTTTTGTACTTTTCTAACTTTCTGCACTTGAAGATATGGTGAATTTATTTTAAATTTGAAATGTTCCAATTCAAAATGGTTTAGACAGGTAAAATTTTGAGATAATACGAAGAATGGAAGAAGTGTATGATTTTAAATTCAAAAAATTTAAAGCAGAAGCTTTCAAAATTCAAAACCTTGAAACTAACATTTTTAAACTTAGACAATTCCAATACTATTGAATTTAAAAATTATGATTTAACCTAAGAAATACGTAAAAAATAAATTCAACTTTATTATCATAGTTCAAAATGAAAAAAAAGTTCAATTGTAAATCATTAAAATTGAATTATTCTATAAAAAACGTTCAAAATAAAAAAAAAACCCTAAAAATCGGCATTACTTCAAGTAAATTTAGTCGTTTACAAATTAACAATTTTCAAAATGGCAATTACACTTTTCAAAATTCAACCAATTCAATTTCAGGCGGTTTTAAATTTAATGAATTTAAATTTAAATATTCGTAATTGCGATATCTTTAATATTAAAATAAGGATCTATATATAAAAATTAATGTAAATAGTTGTTCTTTGAAATCATAAATTATAAAATTGAAAGAAAGTATAGCTGCACACTTCTCAATTAAAAAGATTTTTAATTGAACAATTTTGAATTAGATGACTTCAGAATAAATTTTAAACAATGAAACATGGGTATTAAAGATAGAAATTACAATGGTGGAAATAATTCCTTAATGATGAACTTCAAATTCAATTCTGTTGTTTATATAATAATAGCATAAGATACAAATATTCCCTATTAGTTTACTAATAGAATTTCCCTGAAGAGGAAGCCTGAAAAAGGCCTCGAAACCTGTTGAATCCTTGCAGTGTAAAAAGAAGGGTAAATAATAAAGAAGCGAGAGAAAGAGATGGTTTTGATTTCTCCGTTTTTTTCCCTTTTCTTTTTAAGTATCATATATCTGTCTCTAATGAACCGCTTTACAGTCTTATTTGAAAACATATTTCTCTTATTGTAAAGCTTTTTGTTTAAATATTTTTCAGAAATTGATATTATAGAGTATTTTTGTTTTGTTTAAGGAACATAACCTTAGAAACATTATCAGTACGTTTTTTTTAATGTTCCAAAAAGTGCAAAATTTCAAAATCAGTTAAAAGACAAAAAAAAAAATTTTTTATACATATTTCCAATTTAAAATTACTTTTTATTTCGAAAGTTTTTTTTATAATAATTCAATTTTAAAGGCTTCCAATAGAGATTTCTTGGATTTTCTGCGTCTGAGGCCTCTAGCCCATGAAACAGCACGGCTAGAATGAGACGTCAACCAATCAGAAACGTTCCGTGAAGACAGCGACGAATCGCCGGAACGTGCAATTCCGTGAGATGATTTACAGCAAAGTGTCGACAGTATTAACTAAATTTAATTTAATACCAATCAGGTATTAATTTTATTATTATATCTCGTATATTTGGAATGGTGGACGACAATTGCGCCATCTGGTGCCGAAAATGAGAACTAGAAAAAGTAGGTAGAATTTCAAAAATGCTTTTTAATTTTTGCATCAAATATTTTTACAATTGTTTTGTGAAGTTTAGAACAATTATTGACTAATAACAATAAATCTTGATATAAAGTGTTTTATATAGAATTTCTATCTTATACAGTGAAAAAACACATTTTTATCAAAAGTATTTTTATACGAAAAAACAATTATTTCACTATGTCATGTAAGTTGGACACTTTCAGTGCATTATAAGCTTAAATGAAGTTTAATTATTGTATGTAGCGAAAAATTTTACAAAGTTTATGCAAAAAATATGAAGAATAGACGATTGGAATTTAAATACGAATTCTAACCTAACGTTTAGGTCAGATTTTTTAAACAGTAAATATTTGATGTACAAATTATTTAAAATTTACTTTGAATTCACATTTGCTTGAAAATAAGTTCATTTAAGTTTATAATGCGTTCAAAAAACATTGTTGTGAAAAAACGTGTTTTTTCATAGTATAAGGTGTAAATTACATCTAAAACGCTTTAAATTGTATTATTTTTAAATTCATTCAAAAAATATTTGTATATGTAAATGTGTATATTACAATATTAGTTCAAATTTATTATTATCTACGAACATTTTTATTTCAATCATGAAACACGAAAATCTGTCAACAGTTCGAGGTTAGTTGAAGAGGTTAATGAACCTCATGCTTGGAATACAAATATAGGTAGATAATAATAATTGGTACATAATATTCTAACATATACATTTAAACAAATATTTTTTTAATCAATTTAAAAATTATACAATATAAAATTGTAAGTTTTTCAGTGTCACTAACCTTGATCCCAAATTCAAATTCTTCAAATTTGATTTTCATTAATATTCTTATGAATAACAAACAATTGAAAGTAAACGTACTTTATAAGAATCAATTGATGCGTTTTATTTGTAGCTAAGAAAAGTACAATCTCGTAAAATTGCAATTTTAGTAATCTTTGTACACGTATGTCTCTTACCTGTAATGATAGAAAATCTGAAATCGTCGAGACACTAAAATCAAAGTCTGAAATAAAAAGTGTTCATAGAAAAAACACAAAAAGATCTGCACGAGATATAATAATGTAATTACTACATATCTAATTTATAATACATTTTATTTATCAGTACTGTCGACACTTTGCTGTAAACTAACTCATAGAATTGCACGTTCGCGACGACAATTCTCGGAATTACTATCTCTGGGCGAGCTATACTCGAGTTTGCTTGTATAAGGAAAATGAGCGTATTACGATTTAAAAAACATCAACTTTAAAAAATTAAGGTGCACTTTGATTTTTTTCTACATCATGAAAAAAGATTACTATATAAAAAAATAAATCAAAGTATAATTCAAACTTTAATTTAGTTAAAGCTTTAATATAGAAGATTTCTTAAATTAATAAAGATAAGTGATTTCTAATATAAGTCTATAGACTAGCCTTGGGTTTCTCTATAATTTGAAAAGATTTAAAATATATGGTAAAACTCGAATTTATCTGGTAAATCTGTACAAATTTTATCCACTACAATTGCCTCTATAATCAATACTTTAAAAACTATTATTTATTTACAGGGTAGTTGATATACAACACAACATCTGCTTGATTTTAGATAAAATTGCAATAGATGAAAATTATGCAGATTTACCAGAGGAATGCGTCTGTATTGGCAAGTCTTAAGAAAAAAAGTTATTTTCGTTATTATTGGTAATATGTAGACCTATATTTAAAAGCACTTATCTCTATTAAAGATTTAAGGCCATTTGAATCACACTGAATAATTAGGGCGGAACGGAAATACATGTTTAAAAATCTAAAACGGCTATGGAGATAATTAAAAGTTTCCCTTATAGCTTATATTTTTTTATCTGCAATTTCTAATTAAAAATGATAATAAAAAATTCAAATAACACCAATTTTGTTAAAGTTAAATTTGTTTAAATTATCAAAAATTAAATTGGTCAAGGTTCAATTAATTTGAATTTATTATTTTAAATGTATGTGACATGTTATTAGTTTGCAATAGACAAACAAGGCATAATTTCCTCAGAGCTCAACACATTTGTTCTTAGATGTTACATTTACATTTATTACTTCTTCAGTACAAAATAAAAACACGCCATAGAAACAACTATTTTTCTAAAAATTGTAATACAAAAAAATGAAAGAAATTTTATTTTTTAAATAAAATTTTTTACTATCAGTTAACACCAAAAAATTTAAATTGATGTAATGTTTTTTAATAATATAAATTTGGATTTTCATAATTTTATGAACTCGACTTATCTTAATTTTCTTCCATCTTTCTTATTAATAAAAAAAATTTAATTTTTTTTAGTAGAATTCATTTCGTATATAACTTTACTCAAAAATGTAGCGAAAAAGTAGCTTTAGATTGAAACGAGTATCAAAGAATTGCCTTGACTGAAGTATAAAAAAAGTAATAAAGTGTGGAACCTCGAAGGTTACGCCTGGAAAAACTACATGTAGCTTTTCGTATTTTGATTTTAGAACATTATAAATGTCTAAACACAATTATAAAAATCTATAATTTTCTGAGAAAAAATAGGAAAATCTTAAATCCTATAGCAAAGGTTTGTAAATTGTCTCACATTTTCTTAGAAAATTACTAATTTCTATACAAGATTGTGTATAAACAATATTTATTAAGAACAAAATTGAGAATTCTGCGACACCAGAATGAAGGTTTAGTTTTTCATAATTTTGCAAAGGTTTTTGTAAGAAACTATAAATTTCGGCAAAGTTGAATAAATATGTAATGTACATATTTCTATGAAAAATTAGTGAAAATGTAGAAGTCAAACTCGATAATTTTCTACAATTTTATATGAAAAAAATATCCTCACAACGCGTTTTAGTTTTTCGACTACAAATATTATAGAGTATTTAGATTTTCTAAATTTTTCAAAAGCGGTGACATACGTAAAAACTGACAAAATTGTAATGGTTTCCTGAAGCGGCGTGATCCCTTTACACCCTTAAAGTATCAATATTTGCAAAACTGTAAACGATACAAATTAAAAAGTAGATTATTTTACTTTGCAAACTATTTGAAGAATCGAAAATGCATTGAAAACTCGTAGAAATTCTTACAAATATTCGTACACATTTGTAGAAATTATTACCACTAGGATACGTAAATCTGTTTTAAAAAATCATTAGATTTTAAATAATTCTAACTATGTCACAAAATTTTAAAAAATCTGAAATTATAATAATGCTATTTTAATTTCTTTTTAATAATTCGTATCAATTCGCCTCGAAGTACTACACTAGTTTTTAAGATTTTATGGTAGATGCGAATAAAAAAAATCCACATTTTTTCAAAATGTCATGACTTTTCCATGTAGCAACCCTGCTGACGCTTCAAAATCCTGAAACTACTTACGTTAACAGCTAAAATCCTAGTGTTGATGCGCTTCTGTACAATCACGATGGTCAGTCTTGGGCAGTAGTTCTCTTCCACCATCGAAAAAGCAGACATAAGCTGCTTTACTTCGTAGTTGGACACTGTGTCCAACTGTCCATCGCCTACACCATCACGGTAGAGGAAAATTCTGTCCGGGAAAAAGCCATTTTTCTACAAGATTCGAGAGATAATAATTAAAATTTTTGATGCCTATTTTCAAAATGAAATCAAAATAAGTAATGTTATAAACGCACCTTTTGATAAGCTTTGATAGCGGAGATCAGACAAATTTTGAGCAGATCAACCAACTCCTGGTTGCGAGCTTGGATGCAGATTTTTGAGTACCATGAAGTAAGACCGTTGTCCATGCTGGCAACGAAACCAGCGACGCTTCCGTGAGTCACTTTTCCAACTCCTGCATGATAAACGTCCACTCCGCAGATCATACACTTGTCCTAATTGTAAACAAATAAATATATACCAATAATTAGAACACTAGAATTATAGGGTCTCTACTCAAATCCTGGAAAAAAGTTTCTGACAATTCCAGGGTTTTTTTCCACGTATCACAAGTTTTTTCCAGATATCATTTTTAATGTTACGGGCTTATTCAAATATTTCACATTTTTTAAACAATCAATTCGAAATATATACAGGTTTTCGAGTTTATTATAAATAATGTTTTTTTTTCAACTTCTAAGGATACAATTCACCAATACACTATCAATTAATTAAATAATACTCCAAACATAAAAATTAATTTCTTACATTTGTCTCTGATAGTTAAATTTCAAATAAAAAAGATCAATTTTCAACAAAATAGTTGAATTTTTAACTAAAAAATATCACTGTTCACCACAAAAATGGAAGTTAAATTTTTATTAAAAATAATTAATTTACACAAAATTAAAAAAAAATAACCAAAGTGATGAATTTTCAAGTAAAACGAAAAATCTTGAATTACAATAAAACAATATTAAACGAAACAGATACATTTTTTAACAAAATTGTTTAACTTCGAACTAAGTTGTCTCATTTTCTACCAAAAAGATCAATTTACAAATAAAATTATGAATTGTAAAATGATTTGATGAAACAAATCAATCCTTTCTTCGACCGTTGATATTTATTGATTTCAAATCGTAGATTTCAAATTATTTATGTCTTACGGTCCAATCGTAAATCGAAAAAATAAATATGAGTAAAAAAAAACATGTTCTTCGAAACTCAGATATTTATTTAATAGAAAAAACTCCTTTTGAAACTTCCTGACGTTTCGGTACACATGCGTACCATTTTCAAAGGTTCTTAACCTAAATAATTATATTAAAGATTAGTAATTTTAGTCTGAACAAATATGATAGATAATTACGTAGATTTAAATACATTGTTACCTGAGTTGATGATAGTTTAAAATAGTCAAACAGATCAATTTTCAGTCAAAAAAGTAACACTTTAGTCGATTGTTTAAAAAAAAAAAATTAATTAAAATTTAGTCATTTTTAGAAGTCTCAAAAAATTTTTTCGAGACTTCAATCGATTAGAACTACATTTTTTAAAATTGTACAAGAAAACAAAATTGGCGTAGGTTAGGACGGATGAACAGAAATTGACAGTTTCAGAAATACATGAAGAATACGTAATGAACGATGATGTAATAGGCAAGTTTCCATTGAAAACCACTGATGTGGAAGCGCGTAATTGAGTTTAAATATGAAATAAGAAATTTAAAAAATGTGTATATGTACACATCCATACATATGCATACATATATACACACATGTAGCATACATACATATACACATATATACATATAGAGATGATTAATATTAAAAACATTATTTTATAATACTCTGATAAATTTTATTAATATTTAGAATTTCAGCCTGTAAATTAACTGAAATCTTACGATATTTGTTTATAAAAATAGACTCAATAATACGTCGTTGATAAGTATTTTTTTTCTGTAGCTAATATTTTAATACGTTTAAAATCAAAATCAAGTAACGATTGAAATTCCAAGAATGTTGCGACAAACCTGTGTTAAAATTCCCAACTTCACAATCTCTTTTGTGTTCAGCAATTCTAGTTTTTAATCTCCTGCCAGTTTCACCTATATAAGCTTTATTTCAACATTTACATTTAATTAAATAAATAACACCAGATAAATTTTCAATGGAATCGACGTCCTTTCTTCTTGACAAATAATTATCTAATGTATTAGTGTTCTTAAAATAAACATTGATATTAAATTTTTTAAGTGAATTTCTTAATCTTTCTGATAGGCCCTGAATGTCATTACGTATTCTTCATGTATTTCTGAAACTGTCAATTTCTGTTCATCCGTCCTAACCTACGCCAATTTTGTTTTCTTGTACAATTTTAAAAAATGTAGTTCTAATCGATTGAAGTCTCGAAAAAATTTTTTGAGACTTCTAAAAATGACTAAATTTTAATTAATTTTTTTTTTTTAAACAATCGACTGAAATGTTACTTTTTTGACTGAAAATTGATCTGTTTGACTATTTTAAACTATCATCAACTCAGGTAACAATGTATTTAAATCTACGTAATTATCCATCATATTTGTTCAAAATAAAATTACTAATCTTTAATATAATTATTTAGATTAAGAACCTTTGAAAAAGGTACGCATGTTAACCGAAACGTCAGGAAGTTTCAAAAGGAGTTTTTTCTATTAAATAATTATCTGAGTTTCGAAGAATATGTTTTTTTGACTCATATTTATTTTTTCGATTTACGATTGGACCGTAAGACATAAATAATTTAAAATCTACGATTTCAAATCAAAAAATTATGAATATCTGATTAAAATAGCATCTGATTAAAATAGCAATTTGCAAACAAAATTAGAGTAGAAACATTTTCAGGTTAAAAAAATTAATTTTTAACGATACGGATTTTTGACTAAAATGAATCTTCAACTGGAATAGTGGAATTTTCTACAAAAAAAAACAATTATTTAAATAAAATGATTAATATGTAACTGGAATACTTAAATTATTAACCAAAAAGATGAATTTTTAACTAAGATGATGAATCTTTACCTGTAATAGTTGAATGTTCAACTAAAATTATGAATTATCAACTGGTACACGAATTTTCAACGAAATAGTTCAATTTTGTACGAAAAAAAGACAAAATTTCAAGCAAATAGTTGATTTTTGAACTAACAAATACAAATTTTCAACAAAAAAAGGAATAGTTTAATTTTCCGTTGAATAAAATGAATTTTCAACCAAACTAATGAATTTTCAACCAAACTGATGAATTTTCAACTAAAAATATGAATCTTTAACTGCAACCGTTGAATTTTGAACCAAAAAGAGGAATTTTCAACCATGAAAATTAATTATTACAGCAACAAAAAAACGAAAATGTAATTTAAAAATTCAATTTTTCAAAGCAAAAAATCGAATAGTTAAAGTTTTGGTTTAAAAATGTAATTTTCAACTAAAGAGATGTATTTTTAACCAAAGTGATGGATTATTTAACTGAAACCATTATATTTTCAGCATGGAAAAAAATATTTAAAAAATAAAAACAGTTTTCAACAAAGTAGTTAAGTTTCAACTGTAATAATAATTAAATTGTCAGCAAACAATAATAATTTTGAGGCAATAAAAAACACATTTCCAACAAAACAGGTAAATTCTCAATCAAAAAGATGCATTTTCAATTACAATGATGAAGCTTGAATCTGAATGAAAAACGTAGTATTTAATATTTCAAACAAAAAAGATTAATTTTGATATTCAAAAACAGTGTAATTCATCAAAATGCAGTTTCAACGAGATACTTAAATTTTCAAATAATCAATTTAAACCAAAAATAGAATCGTTAAATTTGCAGTAAAAAAAAATAATTTTAAGCAACAAAAAAAAACGAATTTTCAACAGAATAGTTCAATTCAGTAACATAAAGCTACTTTTACAAATTAAGAATCATTGCTATTGAATTTTATAATGCAATTTAAACAAAAAATTCAGCAAGCACGCGAAAAAATGTCCTAACATTTCCAGTTTTTTTCAGGTAGGGTAGGTACCCTGACTTGAACTTAGATCAACAAGGAATTGACAGATTTTTAATTGTAAAAAGCAATAGATTAAAAAATTCACTTACGAAGGGAAGTTTGAGTGCCCATAGTGCACCTCCAAGTTTGCAATTCATTTGCAGAGCAATCTTTTCCACTGCACTTTTAGCTTTCTTTGGGTCCATCCCAATCGTTTTGGACAGGATCACCTGCGATGGGACCGGCATTTCTACACAGCAAAGCCTGTAAATAAATAAATTTCCTTAGCAATTAGATCATAAAACATAAACAACTTCAGATTCTTTCAACGTTTAAAAGTTTAAATACTTCTATTTGAAATATTTCAATTTCAGATTGGGTACCTAAGACTCAGAACAAATTGCCGATTGCTCAATTAAAGATGACAGTTCGGTGCATTAGTAATTTAATTTTTTAATTCCTAAAGTCGGATTTTGAAGTAATTAAAAATCAAAGTGTCAGATGGAGCAAATCATTCTACATACGACACATACTAGAATCATCATTTTTAAAATTAAATTTCTCGTAAAGTAATCCCTCTAAACTCTAGCGAGCCCGGAATTTTCACAGAAAACGTATTTTAGATTATATGATCAAAATTCAACTATTTATTAACGCACGAACATCCCTAACAAATGTAAATGCGAAACAATTCGAAATTTTCAAGGGTTTCAAATTGAAAATTAAACATGCAAGCATGAACAATTTTACATTTGAGGCAATCAAAATTCTCATCTATAAATTTTTAATAAAAATACATTGAATTCTGTACCTTTCCAATTTAATTGTTGATCTATTACCGCTTTCAACTGGAAATTGTATAATTTTAAACAAATTAAATTTTAGAGCAAACCGCTTTTAATGCTTCAATTTAAAATTCTAAAATTTGAAGGGCTTTTTATTAAAATTGAATTTAGTGTATTGAAAAAACGTGCAAATATTGTTTCATTTTCCAATTGCACGTTTTTAAATTATTTCAATTTGAAAAAAAACAATTAACATTCTAATATGAACGCTTTTTATTCAATTGATTTAAAAATCACCCTCTAATTATTACTATATAATATAAATTCCTAATATTTAAAAATATTAAAATAATAAATTTGAATTTAAATAATATTGATCAAAATGATTAGTTAAAATACTTAATAATAAAATAATCATTCATATTATTATAATTGTATTAATTTGTTAAATTAATATTTTCAACTTAACTATTTTGTAGAAGATTCATGTATGTCGTTGAAAATTCACCTTTTTGTAGAAAATTGATCTTATCGGTTACAAAATTTCACATTTAAATTTCTCAAAGACAAATTTTCGACAAAATTCAACAGTTCAATTAAGAACAGACGAATTTTCTACAAATTTCCACAAGGGAATTCTTAACAGTCAATTTTTCTACAAAATTCAACAATTAAATTCTCAACAGACGAATTTTCTACAGCATCAACTGTTGCATTTTCAACTATACTACCGATAATTCCATAATGCTAGTTAGCCAGTGTCAAAACATAAAATAAAATTTGCGACAACGTATTCTAATTTTAATCTTTTGACTGCAAGTGATATACCGCTGGAATCACAAATAAACAACGTATATTCCAAATATAATATTTTTAAATCGCTTATTGCAAAATTAAAAATGTTTTATGTTTCATATTTTATTCCTGAATAGAACAATGCTCACAAAAAAGGCGTCTAGCCTTAAAAATATTACGTCTTCACAATTGAACAATTTTATAATGAGTCTTTAAAATTTAAGAAATTAAAATTAGAAGTGTTTCTAACTGTAAAATTGCAAATTGGTACCTGAACCATTTCGAAAAGAATTTAAAAACGAACTCGTTCAATTTCACATTATTTCAGAGATGCGCGTGTAACTCGATTGAAAAAACTAAAATAAAACTATTACGAATTTATACATTTAACAAATTATCCAGACTTGAAAGTTGAAAGATAGAAATTTTTGGTTTCACTTTGTTTATAATTCACCTCGAAATTAGAAATTTCTCACCATTCGACTTAAAAAGATCCGAAAAAACATGCCTTAATTTCGCTGTTTAATTAATTCGACGGTCTATAACTTTGAATATTTTTGCATCTAGATATGAAAACTTACTTTTTTACTGTCGAGTATCTATCCTGTCGAATAGATGGGAAGACCATGACAACCATGTCAATGTCGTCCCTGGACTTGATAACTTCACGAAGTTTCATCAAGAAACTCTCAGTGCGATCATTCGGAAGGGGAATCATTGTCGGATCTGAAACCTTCATTTCAACTGCAGATGAAACGTGTTTTAACATTTGAACAAACTCCTTGCACTTGCGTTCATCTCTCTTATCAAATAGAAGGACCCACGAATTCAAATGAGGCTGAAAAAAATAAGAGTATTAATACAGTACGACAATTTCAATAAAGGTATATTAGTAGGTATTTCAAGAGAAATATAAATAAATACTAACAGTTCTCAAAACGGACATTCTAGTAGCTGCGGGCCAGGAAGCTTTGTTTCCAGCAGACAGAGTTTTGCCCTTTCCAAAAATCAACGTTTCGGGATCCAAAGCTCTTCCTGTAAGCTTTATCGTGTCATCTTCCAATCGCAATCCCCAACCTGCCAAAAGTTCCCTCGTAACATCGGTTTCTTTAACTTTTTGTACAAATTTTCGAATGACATCTCTACGTCCAGTCGGGTTTAAGCTTGTGATTCCATGGATGTCCTTCATGATGCGGAAATCACTACGCATCGCATCAGAAATTCCGGTCAAGTAACAGAATTCCGGAATCAGGAGAAGCATTCTTTCCTGGGTCTGTTAAATTAATTTCAATGGTTCATATTTGAATATTCAATAAAAAATTCGAATACACCATTAACAATATTTTCATAAATTAAGAACTAGACATCCATTATTATCTTTTTAAGAGATCCTTGGGCCCATGATATCTGCGTAAAAAAACTTTGTCTCTGGTATAATTATTTTAAGGTAAAAATTGCAAAACTAAAAAGTGGAAACGTCATTCAGTGTTATTTTATGAGAATGATTCAAATTTACAGTTAATCCTTCTATAGAAGATCCTTAAACAGGGTGTCTAGCGATTCTTAGGAACAAAATTCTAGGTCTTTTCCAGGTTAAGAAATCAAAATTTTCCAGGTCTCCGTTTTTTGCATCAAATAATGAAATAAACGTTTGGCATATCGTAAATATGCCGTAAATGAATCGTAAATAAACAAATTATTAATTTTTGGAGAAGATGAGTCGTCTTTGTGAAATCTTTAGGAACATTTTTAAATCTTTGAAATAATTGAAATCTTTTGAAATCTTTTGGCATTTTTCAAAGCTTTTGTAAAACCTTTAAAATTCTTGAAATCTTTGTGAACTCTTTCTTTAATCTCTATTTGCGAAGTCTTTTGTGTTTGTTTAAAATCATTGAAGTCTTGAAATGTTGTCAAATGTGTTGAAACATTTGAAATCGCTTAAAATCTTTGAAATGTTTTGAAATGCTTGAAAACTTTTGAAATTCTTTTGAAATCCTTATGAATTCTGTAGAGAAATTGTGAAATCTTCTCTGAGTCTTTTGTATTCATTTGAATCACTGGAATATTTGAAATCTTTGTTAAATCTTTTGAAATCTTATAAAAAAATTTGATATCGTTTAAAATATTTAAAATGTTTTGAAACCTTTGAAATCTAGTGTACTGTCCCCTTGTTGAAATCTTTGCAATTTTCGTATTGTTTTGAAATCTTTATGAAAGTTTTAAGAAATCTTTAACTTTTGTGAAATCTTTTGACATCTCCTAAAAAATTTTTGGAGTTATTTAAAATGTTTTGAAATCTTTAAAATCTCTTGAAAGTTTTAAAATCTTTGTGCAATGTTCGAAATCTTAGCGAAATCTTTGTAAATTTGTTGGAATTATTTAAATGATTACAAATCTTAGTGAAATCTTTTGATATATTCTAAAAAATCATTGGAACGTTTTGAAATCTAAAAAATATGGTTTAATTTACCCTTTTTAAAATATTTAAACTCTTTTCAGTTTTAAAATCTTTGTGAAATGTTCCAAATCTTTATAAAATGTTCGAAATCTTTGGCGAATTTTTGTAAGAACTTTTTAATGATAATAATAAAAAACACGCCTTTTTTGAATGTTTGAAATCTTTGTGAAATATTTTGAAATATTTATAAAATATTTCTTGAATCTTTGCCTGGAAAATTTTTTTTATTCGTTGAAGCCATTGAATTATTCGACATATTTTTAAATCTTCTAAAATGTTTTAAAATCTCTTGAAATCGTTTCAAATTTTTGAAATCTTTGAAATCTGGTGTACTGTACACCTTTCCAAATCTTTGAAATCCTTTAAATCTTTAAAGTTTTAAAATGTTTATAAAATTGCCGTGAAATCTTTATTTTAAATCTGTTGTACACTCAAAAACCGAGTGGTCAACCCCTAAAAAAATCCGTTATATGGACATGGCTTATTCTAATTCTGAATTATGTTAAGATATTAAATATTATTTATATAAGATATATATTATTATTATATTGATAAGATTATAATTTATAAGTTGAACGCCTCAATACAAAGTGCCTTGAAATATCTTTATTTATTCTGTAATAAACAAAAGATAAATTATATCTTGACAAATAAACAAATTTTCAGCAGCAGGTTTTCAAGGTCACTAGACGCCCTCTTAAAAATCTAGAACAATATTCAGCCAAGAATCGTAACTTTGATATCGGAATTGGCTTCGAATGCGTTATTGGCAATGAATTTAGATTATGTATGAATAAGTATTCCAACTTCTTATATCAGGTATGATTTCCCATTCTAGAATAGAAGACATGGAAAACGTATAATTGCAACTTCTCATAAAAATGAAGAAAATAGCTCATTAATTTAACGATACGTTTTTATATCTTAATAGTAAATTGTATGCATGAGCGTATATTTTATATCAACAACGAAAAAAATATTTAAAAAATCCAAACCTGTCCAGTAGAAGTGCGCTCCTTCGCACGATTGATCAGCAGCGGCTGATCATGATCTTGAATAGTAAGATTCCACTGAACCTTATAATAATCTATCAGCGAAATTTTCTGACCTTTCCTTTCAAACTCATACTTTGGACTCTTGTCCCAAGCGACATCATCAATTCGGTAAGTCTCATTGTTGTAGCGAGTAAGTACCGAAGTACCCAGAACCTCCTGAGTTACGGCATCCCTAAAGTTCCTTGGATTTTTTTGATAGATATCTCGTCTATCAATCGAAAGTAATCCAGATTTAATAACAGTAATGTATTTTAAAAGCCAAATCACGCAAACCCGGAATCATGTTTTTAGTAAAATTGATTTATTATTTATTTACTAAACGCTTAAAAAAATGATTTACTTACATCAAATCTCGAACTGTATCAGTTCGCATGACCCTATGACTGGAATCAACGCAAAGTTTTAATCCTCCCTCGTATTCATTTACAGCTGTTACATATCCAGGCCAAATTTCCAAGCGATGTTGTGAAACAACGTGAGCGCAGGATGGATTAAACGTTTTCCGACCGACTCTAACTAACTCAAGTGCACGCATCACACGGCTTATTAGAATATTAAAGAATGTAACATTCTCGTGCATTCCTTGTGTCTTTTTGAAAATGACAAGGAGTTCCACTTTTGACCCATCGGCAGGATGTTCGGACTCAAGTGTGTTGCGCTGAAAAGTATTTTTTTTCTTATCAATATTGAGTTACGTGTTAGTTTATTCAGTTAAAATTTTAGGTTTATATATAAATTAAGTTCTTATTCAGGGTGGCCGTTTTAATCGAAGAAAAAAAATCCCGATCATTTCCCGGTTCGCAAACATTTTTAACGACATATACAGTAATAAACAATAAACAATAAATTAAAGCATCCAAAGTGGAACCCTTGAATTCCAAACTTTTAAAATTGAAGTTTAAAAGTTTTCAATTCAAAAACTGTGTATTCAAATGCTCAATAACTTACACGTATAAACTGCCAAATTTAGAATTTGATAAATTATAGAGTTCAAAGATTCAGATTAAGTTCCAAAAATATAAATCCACGCTAACATTTTCAACAGTCTAAATTAAAGAATCAAGCAATGAACTTTACAAATTTTCAAAATTATATTATTTTAAGTAATTTTAAGCTACACATTCAAAATTGAAAAATAATTTTTTTAACTTAACAGTACTTAAATTAGAAGTTGAATTATTTTTATTTTAAATAGTCTAGGCATCCTCCAAAAGCATTAAAATTTTATTTTCAAATCTTAAAAAATCTAGAAGTGGTTAAAAATGTTTCCAAATTCAAAATCCATGTTCAATTTTTTGTCAGAACTTTCAAATATATTTCAAAATGAATTAAATTTTTTCTATAACCTTTAGAAAATTTTGCAAATGAAAAAAAAAATTAAATTTGAATTCATAAATAATAATAGAACATTTATTATTTGTAAAAATATTAGAATAATATTAAGAGATATTTATAAGTTTAAAAAAAGATTCGAATTAAATTTAGAACTTGAAATAATTTGAAATAGTTACAGCTGAATTTAAAATAAAATTAAGATTTTCGAAGACTTCAAACAAAAAATTTAGAATTCTTTTAAGAATTGTGAAAAACTACAAAAGAATAAAATTTTTTGAAGATTCTTAGGAAAATTGAAAAGGATTTTTCGCTTTGAAAAATTATTGTAACAGAAAGTTTAAGAAGATTTTACGAGATTTAAAGAATAATCAAAGCAGAACATTGAAGATTTTAAGGATTTTATTTAATTTGCTGGATTTTCAAAAATTGTAGGAAAATTTCGATTAATTTTTAAATATATTTAGAAGTTCTGAAAAAAATGTTAGCACGCTTCGTTTAAATTACTTGAAATAATTTTGAATCTTTCCAAAACTTCTACATATCTCTTAAAATTATTCAAATTTTTTCTACAAATAATAAATGTTCAATTGTTATTTATACGCCAAAATTTAACAATGTCACTTATAAATTAAACACTTTTTAAATAGAACAATTAAAATTGTAACGCTAAAAGATTAAAAGTTCTTCGAAAATCTGAAGACTCAAAGCTTTCTATGTAAAACAATTAAGTTTCAAATTGTTTTCTTTTAAATATTTGGCTTCAATTTACTCGTCTTAAATGAACAGTGAAATATTACTAAATATTAAATACTTCTTCTTTTTCTACATTAAGAAATTTCAAATAAAATGGGATAAAAATTAAATAATTTAGACTCACAATATTTTTTTAATTTAATGAAAACCTTTAATCATAACTATATTATTATAAATTTATTTTTGAGTTACAAATCGTAAAACGCACGTTTACATTTTTAATAGCTGAAAAAATTAATATAAATAATACATTGATACATTTATTGATTAAATTTAAT
>NC_046666.1:73088927-73089645 GCF_010883055.1 Belonocnema kinseyi | reverse complement strand
GAGCAGAAGAAGAGATAAAAATACAAAACGACTTTGAAGGCAGCAGGAAACTACTTTATAAAAAAATGAAAGGAAACAAAAGTACAGAAATTGTCAACATGAGAAATAGTAAAGGGGAAATGGTAAATGATGCAGATGGAATACTAGAGGCTTTCAGAGACTATTTTAGGAGACAATTCGGAGATGAAGCTATAGGGCACCACAACTGCGATGTTGAACACGATGCGTTGGAAAACTCAATTGAAAAAGTCTGTGTAACTGAGGTTAGGGATATAATTAAGAACTTGAAAAACGGTAAGGCGGCCGGGGTAGACGGTATTAATGCTGAAATGCTTAAATACGGTAGAGAGTACATACCACATAGAGTTTGTGAATTGATAAATTTTTTGTTTCGAGATGGGAGACGTCCCAGACGATTGGAAAGAAGCGATTATAGTACCAATATACAAGAGAAAGGGAGATAAAAGCGAGTGCAATAATTACAGAGGGATTAGCTTATTAAGCACCGTAAGTAAAATATATTCAAAAATACTTATTAGTAGGGTAATGAAAATAACGGAAACAAAGATTTGGGAAGTCCAAAGTGGGTTCATGCCAGGAAGGTCATGTATGGATCAAATATTTAGCTTAAGGCAAATAACAGAAAAAAGTTTGAGAGTAGGAATAAAAGTTTTCTGTGCATTTGTTGACCTAGAAAAAGCTTTTGACAAGGTAGATA
>NC_046666.1:73088053-73088917 GCF_010883055.1 Belonocnema kinseyi | reverse complement strand
TTGGGAAGTCCTGAAAGAGTATGGAGTCAATGGATGGATCTTACAAGCTATAAAGACAATATGTACAGCTAGCAATAGAGTGTAAGAGTGAATGGGAAACTGAGTGACTGTTTCGATATTATTGAAGGAGTTCGACAAGGATGCGTTATGTCTTCATGGTTATTTATATTATTTATGGACAAGTGTTTAAGAATGGCTCTCTTCGACGAAGAGGGTTTGGATCTCGAAACAACAAGGGTACGTGGGTTAGAGTTCGCAGATGATAAGGTTGTTATGGCAGAGTCTATCGATGACCTACAAAGAATGTTGAATAAACTAGATGCAAGCATAAAGAGCATGTGCCTCAAAATTAACTCAAATAAAACAAAAAATATGGTGTTCGAAGGAAAGAGAGAAAACTCTGTGCAATATTTTATTAAATGATGAGAGAATTGAACAAGTTGATAAGTTCGTATACCTTGGTAGCTTATTTACTAGGGACGGGAAGATAGATGAGGAATTAGATAGACGAATAAATGAAGGTAAGAATGTTCTTGGTAGAGCAGGTCCCCTTATCAGAAGTAAAAATATATCAAATAAAGCTAAAATGGCAATACATAATTCTATATTTGTACCGACTGTACTATAGGTTAGCGAGACATGGACTTATGAAGAAAAAGATAAGAGTAAAATTAACGCAATTGACATGAGATTCATGCGCATAATATGCGGGAAAACCCTGGTGGACAAAGTAAGTAACGAGATAATTCTAAAGGTGTAATTCAAGTGTATCAAGGTAAAGTAAATGGCAGCGTTCCCAGAGGTAGACCGCGGAAAGAATGGTTAGAATGTGTGAATGAGACCCTAGTTAGAAGAGACATAAGA
>NC_046666.1:73086042-73087953 GCF_010883055.1 Belonocnema kinseyi | reverse complement strand
ATCCCTCTGTAATTATTGCACTCGCTTTTATCTCCCTTTCTCTTGTATATTGGTACGATAATCGCTTCTTTCCAATCATCTGGGACGTCTCCCATCTCGAAATATAAATTTATCAATTCGTACAGTTTGTGTGGTATGTACTCGCCACAGTGTTTAAGCATTTCAGCGTTAATACCGCTACCCCGACAGCCTTACCGTTTTTAAGTTCTTAATTATATCCCTAACTTCAGTGACACAGACTTTTTCAATTGAATTTTCCATCGCATCGTGTTCAACATCGCAGTTGTGGTGTCCTATAGCTTCATCTCCGAATTGGCTCCTAAAATAGTCTCTGAAAGCCTCTAGTGTTCCGTCTGCATCACATACCATTTCCCCCCTACTATTTCTCATGTTGACAATTTCTGTACTTTTGTTTCCTTTCATTTTTTTATAAAGTAGTTTGCTGCTTCCTTCAAAGTCGTTTTGTATTTTTATCTCTTCTTCTGCTCTAATTGTATCTTTACTTTCTTTAACTAATCGTTTAAGTATCCTGTTTTCGCGTCTATAATCATTTCTACGTCTATTTCTTTCCTCATTGCTAAGACCTGCCATGTTTAAAGTTCTTTTGTACGCTTCCCTTTTTGCTTTTTGGGCAGCCTGAATTTCATCATTCCACCACGCATCACCAGAAATTCTTCCTACAACTGCGGTACCACACACTTCGATCGTACATCTAACAAGGATATCCCGTAACATTGTCCAGGCGCCCCCTATATCTTTGTTTTTTATACGGTCCTCCCATGTTGCCCTATCTATGTTTTCGATTATCTTGGTTCTTGGTTCTCTTTTTTCTCCATCCCCGACCTAAGTTAATTTTTGAGATCAGAAGGTAATGATCAGTATTGTATTCAGGACCCCTCATGACTCTTGTATCTTTGACTAACTCCCTTAGTCTTTCATCCGCAACAACAAAGTCAATTATACTGCGGCTATTTCCTTTATACCAGGTGTACATGTGGATCATTTTATGCCTAAACCAATATTTGTAATAAACAGACCCCTTTCTAAGCATAGACCAACTAACTGATCTCCGTTATAGTTTGTTCTTGGATCCCCAAAATTACCTAATATTCTTTCTGTATCCTGATTTTGGATGCCCACCCTTCTTCTCTAGGATCACTATCAACCGGCGCGTAGCATGCTATGATAAATAGTCTTCTGATTCCTACTTTCATTCTAGCCCACAGCAGTCTGGGAGACACGAAACCATGGTCTCCGAGATGCTGCTTTGCTCTTTCATTCAAAATCAGACCTTCTCCTTGTTTACCATGTGATTCACAGTCTACTCCTGACCATATTTCAAATCCGCCTTTCAACAAGCCGTTTTTTATGTCTTTAGTTTCGCATCCCTGTTTCATTGTCAAACATGACCTTTAGATTTTCCGGGTGCATGCCTTTTGTCATTAACAGTTCCAGTCCTTTCCGAGGCTATTTTGTAGTTTGTATTATCATGTCAAAGTTAAGTATCAAATCGTCATATGGTGGAGATTGTAGTTCTAACGTCAGTCCCACCAAAAACTTCAGTTAATAAGGGAGGGTTGGGAGAGGGGGGAGGTAGAACGGGAACCGAGAGTCGCCTTGGGTTTGTGTTTTTGTTTCCATGCTGAGAAGGTCACCAGCCTTCAGCAGCGGTTCAAAATCTAGGCGTTATTTTTAGTTTGTAGGTTTGAATTTCTTTTTTTTTTATCGTAAAATTATAATGAATTGCTATGAATTACTTATCTTTAAGTACGTTTCCGGATTTCCTAGTCACTGCATATCGAAGCGCAGTTTTAAGAAAGTGCATTTATACCAAATTTAAAATTTTCTATTTGGCTTTTTCCCCAACCGAGTATATAAAAGACCGCTCTCTTTTAGAGTTGCCACGAAACT
>NC_046666.1:73082200-73085942 GCF_010883055.1 Belonocnema kinseyi | reverse complement strand
GTTAAGAAAATTTTAATTCCAAATGTGCAAAATTCAAGAAATATAAAATGTAAATCAATTGTTTAAATCCTCAAAACTGCACTTTAATTATTTTAAAAACTGTTAAAATCGAACTTTAGCCGACTTTTCTTCTGAAAATTCGTAAAATTCCCGGTTTTCCGATCCGGCGGTCACCCACCCTCCTGATTTTTATTTAAAAAATCTTCGATTTTAAAAACTTCTAATTTTTAATTTTTGTAACCTTTAAAACTGCATTTTAAAATTCTATAAATTAAAATATATGCTTAAAAATTAAAAATCTAAAATAGAAATTTTTTGAAGAGAAAGATTTTAAAATTAAGCATTCTAAACTAAATGATATAATAAATGATAAAAATCACAATTTAGGAAATTATTTAAAAACGGTTGAAATCAAAGTTGGACTTTGATGTAATTCTATAACTTCATATTATCGAAACTTATGTCTGATATTTTATATAATGACAATTATAGAAAAAGTCTTACGTCTTTTTCGAGTCTTTTGGGCAAATAGAGCAGAGCACCATCGAAATTTTTCGTGCCTCCGAAGAATTCATGGTGCTGATTTAAAAGTTTTCTTCGCAGGGGACGCGAGTCGATATCCGGAGAGAATTTGACCTCGTAAACGTTCAGTCCCATACCAGGCTTTACGCTCAAATTTATGTAATTAGCAGTGAGCTCAATTCTGAAAATAAAAAGTTAAGATTAAGATTTGTATTTACTGAATTATGGAACCAAAAATAAGAAACAGTCATCAAATTACAATTGAAGAACTCACAGCATCTCAATTAGTGATTAATTTGGCTAAATATATGAAATAAAAAAAACACTTAAATTTTTTAATGTAATTGATTACATTAGCTTTAATTAAAAACCTCCTTCGAGACTTTAAATCCCCTCTATTTCCGAGAGAATATTGAAATAATTTACCCAGTTAGACATGAATCGAATGATTTTAAGGTTATTACAGAAGTTGGATTTCAAAATTTCAGGACCTTTCCAGGTTAATTTCTCGGATAACTTTGTAAAAAAAAATGAAAACTTTTAACTCCAATGTATTTCAAAGCATTTTAACAATGATTTATTATATGCTAATAAATTTAAATAATATTTATAAAAATATAGTTTTTAATTTGTTTAATTATGTGGTAAGGAGAATCATAAATAGAAAATTTGTGACTATTTTGCTTTAGGTTCGAACCTAGGGCAGAACCTAGGGAAAAAATACTGAAAATATTTTAACAATTGAGCAAAATACTGTAGACTTGCGTTTAGAATTGGCCCAAATTTTTAAATTCATTAATTTAATTAGATTTTCCGTTCGTTTAACGGTCAAAAATGTAATACAAAAATTAATTTTCAAGAAATTAGTTTATTTTTTAACCAAGTTAATTCATTTCTAGCCTGAAAGGTGAATTTTCAAATAGAATGATAAATATTTTTTTACTGGAATGGTCAGGAATAGGTAGTGAATCACATGGTAAGCACGGAATAGGTTTGATTATGAATGAAAGAGCGAAGCAGCATCTCAGAGATTATAATTTTGTATCTCCCAGATTGTTGTGGGTCAGAATGGAAATAGGAATCGGAAGATTATTTATCATAGCGTGCTACGCCCCAGTTAATAGCGATACGAGCGAAGGGATAGACGCCTTCTGAAACACTTTACATGATACGATAAGTACCTGCGATCATGGTGAAAGAATCATTCTACTAGGAGATACGAATGTGTGGATTGGCGCCCAACGTCAGAGTAAAGTAAGGGTGCTGCTAGGTAATTTTGGAGATCAAAGAACAAATGATGACGGAAAAGGATTAGTTAGCTCATGGTTAAAGAAGGTTTTTTTTATTACAAATACTTGGTTTAGGCATAAAATGAACCACATCAATAGACTTTCTCGGAATGACAGAGCATTAATATTTCAATTGATTTTGAAGACTGAATCCTGCAACAATTTAAACAAATTTAAAGATATTAAACTTACGGCTTGCCGCTTTCACCTTGGCGGGATACCACTTCAGACTCTATAGAAGACTTAGTATCCTCGAAACTTATTTTAGAAAGAGGACCAGTAACTCCAGTAACATCAACAGCACCTGAAGTTGTAGGCAGTGATGATCCCGACGTCGTGGTGGTAGCGGTTGACGTCGTGGACCTAAAAAATGAAAATTATTTTTTTAAACTCAAGTTAAAGCATTAGGTTTTACATACATGACACTTTGGAGAAAATGGATGACGTACCGTTGGGAGAAGCCAGATAACAGCGAGGCTCTGCCTCTACCAACCGATAGCGCTACAGTAGAAGGCGCTGAACCTTCTGGTTTGATAAACTCTAACAGGCTTGCGCGGCCACGGCCTGCAGAAGGTGCTGGAGTCGGAGTAGATTCCTGTGGCAAGGATGCCGCTGATATAACAGCAGATAAAGATCCACGGCCACGACCTAAACTTGGTAAAGGAGGTGATCTGTCTGAAGTTTGCTGTCTGGCTTGTGCCTCCTCCTCCTCTTTTTTCCGCCTTAACATTTCCAGAAGGACTCCTCGCCCTCTGCCGTTTCCTTCAGCCATTTTCTGCAATAAGCAATAGTTTTGTTAGAACAATAATTAATTTGTTTTCTTTTAGTTGCTGGTCCAGAAACCCAATTACTAGTAGGATAAAGGTTCCGATTCTCACAATCAGTGCATCCATAGACTGGATATGCAAGAAATAGAGTTTGACAAAGCTCGAAATGCATTTGTACCCAACTGTTCCGAAAAAGGAACGATTTATTTACGTCCACTGCGAACTGAGATGTTTTAAACATGGGCCGCGATGTAAAAGAAGCGAAAGAACTTAAGGCAGAACAAGAATTTGCTGTTCCGGTGATGAACAGCAGTGTTTGATGGTTGCGGTAACAGTGTTTGATGGTAGTGGTAACAGTGAAGGTGGAACGTAAAAAATTTTGCGATAAGAGAATATGATTCATCAGACTAATAAAGTTACAAGCGACATGTGATACTTTACTTCCCACCGCTTTTGCAAATGTTCAAAAAATTATCATCAGGCTCGAACAAAATTCAAAGAATTAAAATGACAGTGAATGATACCAAAAAAATTGATATTATAATAGCAAAGGAAGATTCATGAAAAATCACGAATACCATTTTAAGGATTTGAAATTAAATTAGATGGAATTAGCTTATTGTCAATTATGTACTACACACAATTTTCGTACTTATGGGAAATTTCTTTATTTAAAGAGAAAAAAATACTGCGTTTTAATTCTATAAACAAACAGTTTATTCAAATTGCAGAAGAAAGGTACGCCTATCTCCTAAGAGTGAAGCAAAACGACTGTCGACTAAGGTCCTAGACTTAGGTCATAAAAATGTCACACTCACGCCCTTTTTATAACAGTCAGCCCTGTACTCCAGATCATGGCATTCGACACTTCACACCAAAACCATAAAACTTAACACTTACTTCTCTATGCATTCTTAGAATCGTGAGAGGAGATTAACTTTTGTTTTACAATCTCACGCATCCAATATTCTTTCTAATACGCAACACGCCCCCTCAAAAATTAATCGACAATTATTTTTATTTACATACTTACATGCAACTTCAGGACTTAAGTTTACTAAATGTGACGTACGTAACCTTCTTCTGCTTTCTCGGAAGTTACATATGGCCCAACAGTCGTTGCAAGGATTGGTGAAAACCCAGAAAAAACCAATCAAATCATTC
>NC_046666.1:73078093-73082100 GCF_010883055.1 Belonocnema kinseyi | reverse complement strand
CACAAAATATTACATACAATATGTACATTGTTCTCAATCGCTTATTCTAAACCCATTTTGTTTCTCAGCTCTACAAATCTTGTAGCTGGTAGCGGCTTTGTTAGCATATCAGCTAACTGTTCACCTATAGGAGTATACATTAATTTTATTAAATTTTCTCTACTTGTTCCCTTGAAAAATGATATTTTATGTCAATATGTTTAGATCTTTTATGGCTCGTTGGGTCATTCGCAATGCTTATACAACCATTATTATCTTCGTAGATAATTATTGGTTTGGAAATATTTATACTAATACTATTTGCTAACGATTTTAGCCACACTGCTTCTTTTACTGCCCCAAAAAGAGCCATATATTCAGCTTCAGTAGATGAAGCTACCAGAGATAACTGTTTCTTTGTATTCCAACATATTTTACATTTTTCAAATAATTTAAATACATAGCCAGTTGTGCTTTTTCTATCATTTTCGTTATGATCACCCCAATCAGAATCAACACAACCACATAATTGTTGCTCGTAATTTCCCCTGATATATGTTAATTTAATATCAATAGAGCCCTTGAGATATCTTAATACTCTTTTTAGACATTGCCACAATTCCTTATTGTTTTTATTCGAGAATCTACTCAAAATATTTATTGCAGCACTTAAATCAGGCCGCGAACGAACCATTAAATACATTAAACACCCAATAAGATTTCGGCAAGGAGCATCATACTTTTCGTCTGAATTTAAAGCAGTATAATCTAATTTACTCTCAAGACGTGTGCTTACAGCTTTGCAATCAGCCATATTGAATTTATCAAGAATTGTTTTAATTTACGCACTCTGATTTAAGGTAATTCTATCCCCATTTCTATCTATTTTTATCCCAACAAAGAGTTTAATTTCATTTAAAATCTGTCATACGAAATGTATTCATTAAATAATTCTTGAAAGTTCTCATTGTTTCATCATTAGCAGTGGCAATTACTAAATCATCCACATAGAGAACTACATAGATATTTTTAGATATATTCCATTTGTCTAAAATATAAATACATCGATCAACAGATGAATTTCGAAAACCTTTACCAATTAGAGTTTGTTCAAATACTTCAAACCAGCATTTGGCTGCTTGTTTCAGTCCATATATGGCTCTATTTAATTTGCAAACTTGATTGTCTTTACATTTAATACCTTCAGGTACTTTCATATATATTTCTTCTTTTAATTTACCATTCAGAAAAGCACTTTTGTCATCCATATGATGAATCAATAAATTAAACTGATTTGAAAAAGCCATTATGAATCTGAAGCTTGAAATGCTTGCGACTGGCGCAAAAGTTTCATTATAATGGATTTCCAAATTCATCGTTTTTAATAGTAAAGATCCATTTACAATCAACTATATTTGTATTTTCAGGCTTCGTTACTAAAGTCCAGGTGTTATTAATTAAAAGTGAATCAATTTCAGCTTTAATAGCTTTTTCCCACTCTACTCTATCAACTCTGTTTTTAATTTCATGAATTGAAGTGGGTATTTTACATAAAAGTGATTGAGCGCACATGATATAATCGTATGATATATCATCTTCATTATATGATACATGAAAACGATTTTTAATCCTTTCACTCCTTCTAGGCTCAGGGAATTTTTCGACTTCCAATTGTTTATCTTGAGATGTTGACTCAGTGTGCAAATTTATATCTGTTTCAATTACAGATTTCTCAACCTCAGCACCTAATTTAGCAACTTTATTAGGATTAATTTTAATTCTTAATTCTAATGTACCTGATTTATCATTGTCAGATTCATGAGACTTTTCAACTGATTTTGACAGAATGTCAGATGCATCAGTTACATTTTGGGAGTTTTCTTAATTAACCCCTTCAGGTCTTACCACAGGCCTGGACACCAAGAAATTCGTCTCATCAACAATAACGTCTCGAACTACACAGAACTTTCCACTTTCTACGTCCCACACTTTATAACCATTTGGTTCATACCCTACTAATATACCCTTACAGGATTTTTCATCAAATTTGGTCTTTCTAGTTTTATTATGTACATAACTGTCGAACCAAAAACTTTCAAATATTTTAATTGAGGTTTCTTTTAATGCCACAATTCATAATTACTACATATGACATTATTTGCCTGATTCTTATCGTTTATCATATTATTTTCAACAACAAAAACGACACTTATTAAATTATTCAATGGCTTACCTTTCATCAGGACCTTACCGTCTTTTATTACCTGAACTCCACCTTTTTTATTAAATATAACTTTCATTCCAGCGCGTTGCATTTTTAGTACTAAAAGTAGATTATTTGGAATGTCAGGACAATAGAGCACATTTTCCAGAACTCCTGGGATGCCCAAATCAGTTGTGACCTGGATTGTTCCCTTCTTTGTCGCACTTATGAAGGATCCATTTTTCGCAATAGAAATCTTCATAGGAGGTTGCGATTCAATAAAGCTGCTGAACAAATCATCCCTCTTGACAATATGGTTCGAAGCTCTAGAGTCGAGAAGGAAACTAACTTTTCCTTCTTTTTCAGGTAAACAGTCTCCAGCCATGAAAGCAAAACCAGATGTGCTTGTAAATGAAGTCGATGGTTTTTCAGTTATTTGAACGTTTTGAACAGTTCTATTTCTATTATTTTGATATTGAAGTCCTCTTTTGTAGTGGTAACAATTTTTCTTTATGTGTCCTTTCCCGCCACAGTGATGACATTTGACCTCAAATGATTTTTTTTTATTTGAAGTTCCGTTCTTTAAATTGTCCCTGACGAAAATTTTTCGAGAATATTGAAGCTTCATTGTTATATCTTTTTGCAGTAGACACATCTTTATTTTCAGCTTGAAGCACCTTTACGCTTGTATCTCCACTTTCATTTTTTAATTTAACTTCATGATCAAGAAGTCTTGTCTTCACAAAAGCCAGAGTCAAATTATCTTCTGATAATGTCTCGATAGCAGTTATTACACCATCATATGTTGTAGGAAGAGTTAGAAGTTGATGAGACACCTTGTCAGTTTCATCTAATTTAGCACCTGCTGCTGAAAGCTCAGTAATCAAATCGTCGAAAACTGTAAAATGTTTGATCAATTTTGTATCACCAGTCACTTTTAATCCGAGTAACTTATCTCTAAGAGCTAACTGAGTAGCAAGGCTTTTGCGTTCATAAATAACATCCAAATTACGTACTATTTCTTTCGCAGTACACTCTGCCTTTGCAAAACCGAGAAACGAGTTAGATAAGTACTCAACAATTACACTTTTGGCAGTTCTCTCGGCTTTATTCCACTCATCATTCACATTAACCGGAATTTCACTATCTAAAACTTTAATTACGTATAACTCAGTTAACAATGCACGTATTCTAAACTTCAAAACACGATATTTTTCTCCATCAAATGGTTTGATGTTCCTTTTCATTTTTAAACTTTCCATTGTCACTTATCGCGCAAAAAAACTTCACGAAATTATAAAATCTTCACAGTTTCTTTACAGTTTCAACACTTCAGATTTTTATTTACATTAAACAAAATATCGCTAATTTCTGGGCCCATAACCTATGGGAAATTGCTTTATTTAAAGAGATAAAAATACTGCGTTTTAATTCTATAAACAAACAGTTTATTCAAATTGCAGAAGAAAGGTACGTCTAACTCCTAAGAGTGAAGCAAAACGACTGTCGACTAAGGTCCTAGACTTAGGTCATAAAAATGTCACACTCACGCCCTTTTTAAAACGGTCAACCCTGTACTCCAGATCATGGCATTCGTCACTTCACACCAAAACCATAAAACTAAACACTTACTTCTCTATGCGTTCTTAGAATCGTGAGAGGATATTAACTTTTGCTTTACAATCTCACGCATTCCAATATTCTTTCTAATACTCAACAGTACTTTTATACGAGGGGCAAGTAAAAAGTAAGGTTCCCACATTTTTTTCAGGTGTAAGACATTTTTTATTGAAATTGCAAATTACACCATCTGAAAGCTTGGTCT
>NC_046666.1:73066126-73077993 GCF_010883055.1 Belonocnema kinseyi | reverse complement strand
AAGAGGGAGCTCTTCTTAATATTTTGACACCAAAATCATGTCGATACACCTTACCGACTGCGAGTAAAGCCACCCACGCTTTAACTTGACAGACTGTATTCGCGGGTGTCACTACACATTCTAAAACCCCCGATTTTATGAATATAAACGACAATTTTCTCGATTGATTACGGTTAAAAGTGTACGCAGTCCAATTTTGAGTACTACTAATCTTGCGGATTTAGCAATTACTAGCTGCTGGAAAGGTAGTTTTCACATTTGAAATAAAACTACGCCAAACCTCGTTTATTGCAAGCGAAGCTACTCGTCTATCCTAACTGCCCGAAGTCCCGCCACTGATTGTCATAGGTTCTGTATAGCCAATGACAGCGGAAGCGGGAATGTATTATGAGACCACCTTCCAGATAGGTGGAGTGGTGGGGCCCTCTCTAGAGTTGCAATAAACGGGGATTTCGTTTCAAAGGACTTGCAAAAAACGAGGTTTCACTGTAGCAAGAACAGGAAATAAAAGAAGAAAATTTAACTCTTGTCGAAAGTTGAGAAATAATCCATATCTACTTTTATTTTCCAAATTTATTACTCACACAAAAAAAAATACAATACAAATACTTTAAAACGTTTCTTCTGACAATTTTGTGCCAAAAATTGAGTCGACTCTTATGGTTTCGCTACAAAACGGTTCCTGAACCTAAGCAAGAAAAGAGAAACCACCGATTGCAGCGTTAGTAATTCAGTAGAAACTTCGTGTATGTTTCTATCTAAACATTTAGAGAATGAGAAAAAGAAGAAAGCAGGAAACTAATCCATATTTTAATGGTTTTACTTGGCGCTTTTTGGATGCTATACTCCGTTCAGTGACAGAAGGAAATGGGACGCGCAAAGGAAGACATCGACATTTTTTTTCTTTCGGTGTACAACCAATCGCTGTTGAAGGAAGATACCATTTTTTCAAATAGACTTACCTAAATGCTGTCTAATGAGCAGAATCGTCTAGTTTCTACCGGGAGCTACTGATTTTCTTATATTCCCCAAAAACGTTTCAAGCGAGTGTGAACCTACAGTGACAACCTCCGTTTAAAATCGACACGAAGTCGTGTAAAATCAAAGCGCCACCTTGTTGAGGCAACACGGCGCAACGAATAGAATGAACATTTCTCGTCGCGTCCATTCAAAATAATATTTTCTTGAATTGACAACGATATCGTTTCGATACAATGCAATTTCTATTCAAAGAAATCGACGCGTTGTATTCACCGGATATTTTTCTCCGTGCACGTTGAAAGAACAAATACGTTCTATTTAATGCCAATATAAATGTTTCGTGATGGTTTGCTCGTAGTATCCTTTAACATTTTACCTATGGGGGTCTAAAAGCAGGAGTTCTGAACTTTTTCGTCCACTTTCGTTACGTTTCTCAACGCGAATAGTCAGGAAATGTCTGCATTCGTGAGAACACGTTCAGAAATCATCAGAACTTGGGTTCGAAGGATAGTCCTTTTATTAGGGGTCCACGCATGAAATGGCTTAAAATCTAATTCCTTTTACATTTCCCAAGTTATTTATATTATTTATGCATATTAATTTATGCACACACTTACTCACATTTAATTTATAATACTTATATGTACGCTAAGAGACTCTGAAGGTAAAACTGCAAATGTTATCAGTTTTTTAGGAAAATGTTTAGGTACCTGAAACCGTCGAAAACCGTACATTCTGAATTTTGAACTCTTGAATCTGTATGAAACAATGAAATTTTTTTTCATTTTTAATGCTTTTATGTTAGCCTACCTGAGGTCATATCCGATAAACTACCTGATAGATTGTAATTCAACATATATTTAGAAATAGTCAGGTTCGTCAGGATTATCAGAAATCGTCAGAACTTCTGACCATTTACGACGACTCCTGACATTTATACATAAAGCGCCCTGGATTTAAGATCGGGTTTGCCCCCCCCCTCCCCAGATTTATGTTGACGTCGAACTTAAACAGTCAGGGGCATATAAACAATTTCCGGTCAACTTTACTTTATGATAAAAAAGATTTTGATATTTGTTGTCTAATACGGAGACAAGGGTATGCTAAATATTTAACGGAAAAAAGTTCGCTGTTACACGTTAAAAAAGTACAGTGAAACCCATCAATAGCCCATCCGAAAATTGACGGCGCGGATGGAAGTGAAAGGTATGACTGGTTATGAAACTGCTCAATAGGCAAAAGTGCGTGCTTCTCCACATGAAGTGTTGACGTGCAGTATTTTGCTGAAAAGAGTAATTTGTTTTTGGTGATTGCTGTCTTCGAATGATCGAACGTTTAAAATACGTAAGCAAGAAAACATTTTTTTAACGGGTAGCAAAAAATGTTCTTCCTCGTTTTCGTTAAATATTCAGTTGACCCTTGTTTCCTTATTAGAAAAACGATTTTCAAAATATTTTCTAACATGGAGTAAAATCCACCGGAAACGGTTTACACGCCCCTGACTGTTTACATCCGCAGCAGGCTATAATGAGTAATTTCGCATCCACCGTCAGCCCCAAAATCGGTGCTATAGAAAAGTTTCACTGTATTTCCAGCTTTCTCTTGAATAATCGGTCCAGATAGTTAATAACCTGTCTCTAGCCTACTTAAACCATTCACAGGCAGCAGTATCAAAAAACACGACTATTTTCACCAAAACACCACACGCCAATACTAAGTAGAGAAGCACGCACTTCTGTGTAATCGCATATAATGCATGCGACTCAGTTTTATTACCAGATGCGTAAAGAAGTTATTGAACAGAAAACCACTTACTTTTATAAATGTTAAATGAACTGTCCACGAAAAACACAGTTTTCACAATTCTCAGGTCAACACTTGCATGTTTGACATTATAAAATACTACAGTGGGACTCCAGTGCATGCAGTTGATCGGACCCCTCTTTCTACCATCTGACATAGACAGAGACGATCCGATGATGCTCCAATGACAGCTTATACTTTTCTTATCGGAACGATCATACTCCCCCCCCCCCCAATACTTCTCCGTTTTCTTTGTTGAAGCGTAGAGCCTGTTGGCGAGAGTACAGAGGGTCCAGGGGCAGTGCGGCAACCTGGCTGGATGCTGCCATTTATATGGCTTGTTCGCCAAGATTTTTAAAATTACTCAAACGCAGATCCTTTACAATTAAATGAATAAAACCATAAATTTATTGAAATAAATAGAACTATAAGTTATTAACCCACGCACTCAGGGACAAGCTGATTTGTTTAAATTAAAAACCCACATACCCAGGGGATCTTTACTTTATTTGTATATATTAAAAATAAAAAGAAAAAAAACAAAAATCCCCATTATTTTTCACTTGATTAAATAAATAAAAAAAAAACGTTGACCCGCATACGCGAGAGGATCTTCACTTAAATTTAATATATTAGGAAATAGAATTTTTTTTAAACCACGCACTTTGTGTATCATATTTTATTTGATGAAATTATTAATAATTAAAAAATATATATAAGTACGTTTTGAGGTTAGCTGCATTTTGCTTAACTCGCACACCAACTTGAAGAATGTTTTCTTTTAAGTACTTGTATATTTAACAAACAAAAAAATGACTAATAACTATTTACCCACTAAGCTATACAAGTATATCTATATATACGGAGGAAGCGTAAGAAAAATTCCGGAGTCAACCAACGAGCAGTACACTAGTTTGCCACACTGTCATTGGACCCTCTGTAGGCGCGAACCGACGAAAGCGCCACCAATTCAGAAGAATTTTCAATTTCAATTAAATATTAACAAGAAGTTTTATCGTGAATAATTAATT
This sequence comes from Belonocnema kinseyi, assembly GCF_010883055.1. Classification (NCBI taxonomy): domain Eukaryota; kingdom Metazoa; phylum Arthropoda; class Insecta; order Hymenoptera; family Cynipidae; genus Belonocnema; species Belonocnema kinseyi. Next base: position 73,074,178 of record NC_046666.1, on the reverse strand, counting down.
TTAAAACGTAGTATAACATTGTTGATTAAAAAGAATTGATATTTATTGAACTTTTCCATGGACTTTACTTCAATAACTTGGACATACTACTTTGCGATATATATTCGAGTGTCAGATGGCTCATTCAATCGAACAATTTTACGGAATTTGTTTTTCTTTTCAGTCTCCAAAAAAGTGTGCTAAGACCCGATGTGGCCTGTTCATTTTTTAAGAGGGGGTCTTAAAACGTGGAGATCCATTTAAAAAATTGGGAAAACCTAAATAATTGACTTGGATGAAAAGTCATAAACACAGATACTCTAGGGGCCAGGGGTAGACATGTATGCCGTTATAGGTCCTGTCGATTCCGATGTTGCATCTTATGTAGAATTTTCCGCTGATCCCGAAAATCGAGGGTGCTTCTTCGAGAAATGGGTCAGTTTTGAGATAATCGCATTTGAATTTTTTTAAATTAATCAAGTAGACCGCTTACAATTTTATGATTTTTACTATTTTTCTTTCGCGGTCGTCTGGTGTATATGTTTACGAACAAAAAGTTCCTCAGCCAGATTTCGATTACTTTAATTGTTAATGCAGAAGATGAACAATCAAAGAGAGAATGTCAGAGGAATTGAAATGCACCAATTTCTACGTAAATATTAAACCGACAAAAACTTTGAAACAGGTGTTACTACTTGGCCAGGCGGAACTTTTTTTAATATGTAAGTTTTCAATAAAAGTGAAAGATTCTGAAAATTTGACGATAATATAGATGAAAAAAATCTATACAAGGTATAAAGTGTCGTTTTTCTCGAAAAGAGTTGATTTTATTGAAAAATATCAAGGTACGAAACTTACTATTTTGACTGAGCACTATAAATTTATCTGAAGCTCTTCATTCAAAATTTATTTATTTACCAAGTTAATGCAAATAATTAAATACATGAACTTTATTCCATGATATCATTGGTAATTATAAGTGAAATCTTGCAACAGAAATCAAGTTAATAGTATGAAAAGGCACTAAGATATTTGTTTTCTAAAATTACGGAAAAAAACAGTTATTGTATAAACTAGGGGCAATTATAAATCGAGCCTCGATCTCAGCTTCTAACTGAGATAGAAAGTTGTAATTAAGCTCTCAATAATTTCGATACATTTTTATTAATTAAATAGCTGTATTAACAACTTTGTAAAATCTACACTTTATTTTTTACAGTGCTTTCTTTTTTAAGTAAAAAGTAGGTCGAATTTATTACAGTATTTCAGCACCCCCTTTTGAAAATTCATGATACGGCAATAAACGACCCAAAAGCTTTTCAACTGCCAAAGGCGTCGGGCCGTAGAGCCAAGATAGGGGCCCACAAAATGGTTTGTCTTCTGCATTAACAATTACAGTAATCGAAATCCGGCTGAGGAACTTTTTGTTCGTAAACTTATACACCAGATGACCGCGAAAGAAAAATAGTAAAAATCATAAAATTGTAAGCGGGCTACTCAATTTATTAAAAAAAAATTTTAATTTGATTATCTCAAAATTGACCCATTTCTCGAAGAAACACCCTCGATTTTCGGAATCAGCGGAAAATTCTACATAAGATGCAACATCGAAATCGACAGGACCTATGACGGCATACAGGTCTACCCCTGGCTCCTAGAGTAAGAGGGCTAGCTGGAGCCGAGCACATACGAAATACGACTCATAGAAAAAACCAACTAGATAAGATCCAATTTCTACTTGAGAGGTGGAGAGGCTGTAACTCGATAGCACTTCCGATCACTAGTTTATTTTGAATTGCTTGCTCTACGCGCGTTTTGCAATTGAGACATTTGAAATATATATCATCAATTAAAATCCGGAATATTTATTTTTCCTACAAAAATGAAATGTAAAATTTTTGACGAATACTTTATAATAAATTATGTGAATGTAGAACACAATGCACAATGCGAACTAAAGATTTGAAATCCGGACCTCGATCTCCACTCCACCCGACCTTCGACATTTCCTCTCGGACCTCATCACTTCCTACCAAATAATTCATCTTAAAATCACTAATAAGCAACCGGTTAACATTTTTTGTAACATTCAGGCGTTGCGACGAAATGTACATCTTCCTAATATATGGCATTTGATTTTTTATACAACAAAAAATAGTAATTTTCTGAACCAAAGAATTTAAAAAAACTGCAAGACATTTTTTAGACTGCTTGCTTCACGTATGAAAAATAAATTTTCCGATGGAAACAAAACCGCTGTTAAGATGTAAGTGTTAACATTGGCACTTTTTAAAACAACTAGACGTGTACAATTTTTGTATTGCATAATAAAATACTACCGTTGCATTTTATATATTAAAAAACTTTTCCTAGAAACAAGGTTTTTTTAAAAATCTAAACGCCAAAAAAAACTATTTCTAAAGGGCCGATTCGTCAAAATCTCATTATCATAACTATTTCACTTTTCGAGATGTAATAAATTTTTTTTTTAAATTGTATTTTCGAACTCCTCGAGTCGAATTATATCGCAATATATATCAAAAAATTATATTTTAAAAATTAGGTAATCACAAACCTCCCTCTGTGAGGAAGAAAAATAGTTTGAATTAAAAGAATATCTATACGAGAAAGTTTTTATTTATTCGCCTTATTTTTTCTTAACAAAAAAAAACTATTGGGCTTGTTTCAAAGTAAACAAATTATTAACAATCAGCGTGATTTCCTCGAAAGTGTAACAAAAATTATAGCACAAACTTGATCATTTAGACATTAGAGGAAGTAAAAGTCGTAACAAGGATTTCGTATATGAACCTGCGGACATTAACGTACAAGTTGCTTGAAGCAGCATTTGTGCATAATTAATTTTGAATTTTTACATTAGAAAATTTAAGGAAAAAAACAGATGAAAAAAAAAAGAACAAAATTGGTTCAAGGCCAAATGAGAGAGGAAACCACACACAAACTTGGAGAACAAAATTAACAATCAGCGTGATTTCCTCGAAAGTGTAACAAAAATTATAGCACAAACCCGAGGGGCAAATCCCTCTCGAATCAGTGTAATCAATGCAAAGAATTACTGTAAATAATGAAGGCGATACGGAATCATTGTGAGTTTAATGCGAGGTTTAATGTAACTTGCTATTTAGAAAGATCAGTAAGAAGCATAAAGAAAATAAGGTATTTTCCGTAACTCAAACGGAAATTTAAGGTCACGCGGCACAACAGTAGATCGACTGCAGAGTATTTCTAATATTTTGAAGGGGAAAAGCGCGCCAATGAAAAAGCTGTGTGTTTTTGAAACAGTCAGAGAGTAATTAGTTATTTACAATCCATTTCGTAAAATATGTAACGTTGTGAAATAAAGCAAAAATCACAACATTTTCTGGAGTGTAAGACATAATTACTAGTTTTTGTGTATTTGTTAATTTTGATTTTTTTTTTAATGTAAAAATGGAAACCATCGATCAAATATTCAAATCGTATAAAGTAATAATCAAGTATTGATGAATACAAATAAAATTACAGGGTGTCTACTGTGCGGAAATTTAAGGAAATCCGGGAATCGTCCGGGAACTTGAAAAAATCCGAGAAAATCCAGGAATTGACCTGAATTTTATTTTTGGTGCGGGAAGTGTATTTCATTTCCTCATAATTTATAGTTTTTTTCTTGTGCCTTTGACCTACTTGCGCAAACTTTTTTCTCACTTAAAATTGAAATTTAAAAAAAATAAAAAAATTTTGAAATAAATTTTCACATTGCAACCGAGTAAATTACGTATTAGTTTGGTTGAGCATTGTTTCGCCTGAAAATTTAATGATCAACATTTTGGTGACAATTTATCTTTTTAAATGCAAATTCACCTTTTTTGGTAGAAATTAATCTTCCCAGTTGAAAATTTATTTTCTGGTCGAAATTGTTATTATTCTAGTTACAAATTCATCATTTTATTTATAACTCTGTTTGAAAATGTGACTGCTTTTTTAATATTGGTTTTCTGTACCATAAAAATTTTTCTTTCACTGAAAATTTCGAAATTCGGTTGTGGAGATGCTAGATTAATGGACCGTCGAAAATATTGATTTGAAATTACAAATATTTCATTGAGCTGGAAGTCAGAATTATTCGCCCTCGTTCCGCAAAACAAATTCCGTAATTTTACAAGTTTGTTTACAGATATACTATTAATGAAAGGACCAAAACACGAAAATCTCGACGAAAAATACTAATAGGAAATCAAACTCAAATAACTTCTCAAACATACGAAATAATTAATATAAGGACTCGTATAAAGACGAGAATAAAGTTAGTTTACCCGATTTGTAGTATGACCGTTTCAGTTAAAACGAATAAGGCGCTTACGTTCTTTTTAATGTCAATAACGTCAGTAAGGTGGATGTTCAATTTTAACGTTTACACTGATTTGAGAGTGGTTGGCCCCTCGCACAAACCCGGTAAAGAAAGTCTTGTTATTAACTAAGGACAAAAAAGTGTAAGCGTATAGTTGTTACCTGAGGTAATCGTGTCGATTTATCTAGCCGCAAAGATGTCCATTCTAGCGAAAATTCAATTATTTATAACACTCGAAATTGAACACGATTAGCTTTATGAAAAATGCTATAAAAATTGAAGTTTTGTTATTCCATAAGGTTGTGAAATATAATTTTGGAAAAAAATATCTGGATTTTTGTGGGGCACTATTAGTGCATTCAGCAATGTTACTGGCGGCGACTATTTCTCTGACCTAGCTCACAAAAAAATAATTCCCCTTCAAATGCATAATCCCTGACCTGTAAACAATTTTATTGCAACCTCACGAAAAACCGAATTTTAACAAATTCAGAGCTCCTTTTTATTTCAAAACTTTTGAATACAAAGGTATCAATGTTTTTTTTAATATGAAAAAATTCCACGTGGACTGTCAAGAAATTGTCATCGTGGTACATTGGGGGCCCCTTATCTATGTACTTACTATGATCAGGCCTGTAAATTATAATTTTAGAATTTAAATTTAAAAAAAAGACACATGTGTAATAAATAGATCATAAGCTCTTATTAGCAGACAATCGACATTAAGTCAATTTCATTGAATTTCAAAACATCCTATTGATCGCATACCAATTTAGTAACAACTTCTTGCACAATGATGTAAAAAAATCCAGAATTGCAGACAATTTTCAAAATTTGCAGAACTTTGTAAAATTTACATGACATTTCCACGTCTTTTAGCAACCCTGCTCGTAAACATATTTGATAAAAAGATAAGGACTCTGATTTTAGAAATTCCCCCACTATTCCCCTTTTCAGAAAACAATGAAACCATTAATACCCAGTGTACTGCATTTACAAGGCCACGTGTTGAAAATTTTCAAGACTAATGATCCTATCGTCGAAATGACTCATCATTAAAAATATACGTATTTCAAAAGGCCGGCAATATTTATATGTAAACATATAATCAAAATTCTATTTTGTATAGGTCCCAAATTTCCAAACGCAAATAGACAAGTGGAAAGATATTATTTCAAGCTTTAGATTGCAAACGTAATTCAGAAAAACTAGAACCTTTGAATATTTTTCCTAACGAATATGAGCACGTGTTAAAACAAATTACATATAAATAAAAAACTTTATGTAAAGTTGAAAATTTACAAGGTTTGCAACATTTACAACAAAACTAACCTTAGTATATCAGCTGTATCCCTCGGAGAAAATTTCGCGTATCGTCGTGGCCCCAGGCCCTCGACCGATTAAGTAAAACAGCTGAAATCAAGTTGGAATTTATGGTGAAAGGAATTGAGATGAAAGCTGTGAAAGAAACCGAAATTACGACATTTTGGCTTCCAAATCTAATACACAGAAAAACAACAGAGGAAACCAAAATGCACTGAAATGCACTGCGTAGGGCGTCGCTCGCGTCGTGTTTAATACAGATTCTAGGAAGTCACGTGATATATTTCAAAAATACACAGATTGGTGATTTCCAAACACGCGCATGCGCTTCATTCAGGTGGCGGGAAGTTTGATTTTTGAATAATTTTTTTATTATCAATTAATCATACAATTCTACAATATTGTTAATAATAGTTAGAAAAAGGTCTCAGATAATCCTTTCAATGATTTTGAGTGGAAGTCACTTTTATCAAAAACATAAATAAAATATTCTTCTCATGTAGCAATATTTTTGTCAATGCACCTTTGATCGTTTAATTAAAATAATGTTGCACAAAATTCATATGCATTTAAATAATTAAACTCCTATGAAAAATACAATCTAAATACGAATTTTAGATCACCGAATATGTAAAAAAAATTAAATATAAAAAGACAGCATCTCCAATAGGGGTCAGTTTCACAACAAGTCAAATACGATCAAAAATGGTTTCTATAACAGGATTGAAAATAAAAGTTTCTTTCTTTTACAATTCCTACCGAAAAAAGAGAAAAATTAGAGTGCGCTGACAAAATAGCAAAGAGGGATTGTTAAACGAGGATGGTACGACGAAAATTAATTCACTATCATTTGTATTTATCCAAATTGTCAAATTGCCGAATTTTTATTCTTTCGAATAACCACTATTGACATGTAGAATTGTAATATCAAATAAAAATTTCTGTACTATATTCTACTTATTTTATATAAGTAGTTAATATATAATACAATGAAGACACTTGATTTTTTATACCCTTCTGCTGAAAGGTTTTCTTTAGTCCAATTTTCCTTGGAAATGGCTCAAAATGAAGCTCTTGGCACGTAGAATTGCGACATTTATTTGATCCAAATATGGTGAAAATAAAATTTGATAAGTTATATTTTTCTTTTTACATTCTCATTCATAAAAGTATAATATAATTGTCAAAAAATGTACATAATTTATCATTTCCAACAAAAAAATTATTGTATTTTTAAAATTTGAAAAAAAAATTTTGAGTAATTTAAACAAATTTTTATCAATGTTTCTGATAGATGAAAAAAATAGTTACAAATTATCCCTAATGAAAATTTTTAATTCGACGAACTATTTTTCTGATTAATAAATTCTACTCGAAATTATTACTAGATATCAAATATATTTCGAAACTGTGGCAGTGAAATATTTTGATTAGACCAATATTCAAAAAGTTAAATCATTCTAAAAATTGTGCAATTTTTTTTCAGGACATCGTCTTATAACCGTGATTTTTAGAAGATTTCAGCAAGATGTACTTGAAAGATATTTTTCAATTGGACACGAATTTAAAATTTCACAGATAACTAATAATCAGGCAGATTAGCTTAATTGGGAAATTTAAATAAAGAAGAGAAATGATTTTCTGTATCTTTTTCAAACTGACTACAAATGTTTGAGGAGTTAACAACATTGATTTTTCATGGTCTGAAATTACTATAGAATCCTGTAGCCTGCACAGAATTCAAATTAGTAACTGGTCAATTTGAATTTCGTGCCCTTATTTTAATGTGGGCACCATTTTTATGCGAAATTAAAATTTGCGTTAAATTACGATTTGGAAGAATATAAATGACAAATAGTAATCAGGAAAAATAAAAATTAGACCATATGTACATAGTTTTTTTTCCATTTCATTCCATTTTTAGTCATAAAATCTGAGCAGCAAATGATTTTAAGCAATTTTAAGATAGAAATAATAATAAAATATTACATTTTTGTTATAAACTGAACAATTTTTAAATTAAAGGTTAAATTACTTTCATTTTAAATTGTTAAAAAAATACTTAAAAAGCTTCAAAATTATAATTTCAAAATACTTAAACATGTAAATTTTGTTTTACATTCATTCAACTTTTTAATTATTTTTGAAAATTTTTCAGAACTTCTAAATATCTTTTTAAATAATTCGAATTCTTCCAATTTTTTTACATCCCGTAAACTAAACAATAATTCCTTAAAATCTTCCAGATTGATTTTTGACAATTTTGGAAATCTCTTTAAATATTCCTTAAAAATTAATTTAAAAAAAGTCATTTTGGATTTTCCTAGGAATCTTAAGAAAATGTTTTTTTATTATTTTGAAGCCTTTCATAACCATTAAAAGGCTTCTAAATTTCTAGTTCA
>NC_046666.1:73042993-73066026 GCF_010883055.1 Belonocnema kinseyi | reverse complement strand
ATACTAATTAAAATATCTTTTCAATTTACTCGAATATTTCTAAGAATTATAGGTGTGCGATATTTATTATATATCAAAATTCAACAATTTAATTGCAAATTAAATTTTTTCAAAAAGAAGAATTAAAATTGTAACGTTCAAAGTTTAGTTTCTTGTTCAGTTTTGAATATTTTATTTATAATTACTGATTTTACATGGACAATAAAATATTTCTAAATATTAAGCAATCGTTATTTTTCCTAATTAAAACATTTAAAATTTTACACTAAAATTATATTTTAAATTTAATAAAAGCATTTAATTATGAACATGTTAGTTTGAAGTTATTTTAAAATTGAAAATAGTTTATAACATTGGCGTAACTACTACGCCTTTCGAAATGAAGCATTTTCATTTCTAACGTTGAAATCCAGAATCTGGAGAATATTAATGCGCCTCCAATCCAATGTTCTTTTGCATTAATAAAACTTTATTTAATATAGATATACATCATATACTTTATATCTGAATAAAATGTATAGAGTTTATTTACATGGCCTTAAGCCTCAATATAATTAAAATAGAATTATGACAATAAACTATAAAAACGAATAAAACAACAATTAGCTCGGCGAATCTGCGCATGAGAAAAAAATTTAACGGAAATCGGACGAGACCGCAGTCGTTCGAGGTACAGTGCGGATGGCAAGAGAAACTTTCGATTTGAGCTGGCTGCTTTCTTGCAAATTCATAGAAACGCGTGCGTCAGTCACCTATGACTTTCATATACGTAATAATGGCACTTGGCCCACTGGCATGTAGTTTCCTAAACCCCTACCTAACAAGACTCAATTTCCTCCCCTAACTGCATTTTTTCCAAACGTGCCGAGTCTAGTTTCCTTCCTACGTATTTCATAAAAACTATCAAGTTCCAGAGTAGTATCTTGCATTCCGCATTCTCTCTTTCAGGAACTCCCGTGACGAGCATTTGGCAGCGCGCTTTTCAAAACAGTATAAAACGACCCGAGCCCAGTATAAATTTCCATTCTTTGAATTCTCTCAGCGCTGCTGCACCCACCGCCTTCACAATATTTACGCGCAGACGCGAGTCTCGAAGGCCACAATTTGTATCACAAGCCCGCTCCTTGCTCTTGGTTAAAAATATATAGGTTTCAATAGATACACTATCTATGTTTAGTGTAAAAATTCACGACGTAATCTCATTAAAAATCGATGCCCCAGAAATAGAAAAGTTTACAAATTGAAATTCGTCTGAATTTAACTCTAATTTCTTCCTATGTATAAGATTTAACAATAATTTAAAAAATAGTCTAGAATGTCTGAAGTACCGATTCAATGAGTTACAATTCAAATATCTCCTAGAAAAGATGTCAGACCGTGAAAAGAACTGTAAGACAAAGATTCTTGAAGCCTGCAAGTAACAAAGGTTCAAAATTCACAATTATAACAATCTTGAGATTTTCGATGTCAGATTCTTTGCCTTTCGGGATTTTCCCATTATCAACGGAACTTGTCAATAAAAAAATTGCAAGGTCCATTGCTTTCGTGAGCGAAAAATGTCTCCATCAAGGATTTCCACCTTCTCTCGTTACCATTGGCAAAAATTGCGAGACGAGATATTCCGTGGAGGGTAAAAAAATAATTGCTGACCACTCGACCGATCAGTGGATGCAGAGAATGTGTCGTAGAGAGCCGAATGGCCGTTCCGGATGTGCTAGAAATCGTTGTCCCAGCCTGAAACGTCATCTGGAGGAGGTGGGTCGGAATCTGGTGGATATTCGTCAAAGTTTGCAGTATCCGTGGGATTTTGCACTCGGGGCATTATTGGCGGTTCGAGAGTTCTTGCTCTGAGGCCCTCCCAGTTGAATCCATCAAACCATCTGCGGAAAAGAAACAATAGTGATAATAACGAAAATCTAAGTCTGGACATTTTTTAAATTACCATATTAATAGATGCTGTTTTTAGAGTTCTGCTACCCAAATGCATTTATACCATAAATGCCCTGATTTGGATTAAAGAGATATCAAATTGCAATAAAAAAGTCAAATATGAGGTGGATATCAAGGTAGGATTAACAATTAAATAAGGACATTTAATTTTGAAAAACGTGACTGCTGAAATGCAAGATGAAAATTCAAAATTTTCAAGCTCAAAATGAAACTTTTAAAATGGTTAAATACCATATTAGAGGCCATATTCTGCAATTTGACATTTTGAGCTTGAAAAATGTGACAATTTTATACTAAATGTCGTCACATTTGAGAACTTCCGGAAACAGGTTTAAAAACTTGTACATTTGAATATAAAACATTTTAGATTAAATAATTTAAAATTAAGGCAATTAAAATTTTAAGTTTTTCAATTCTAGGTTTAAGTCGAATAATGTCAAATTTGAGGCCACGGAAATAAAACCTTTTTGAATTGACGTATAGAAAATGTAAAATATTTTAAACTCAGAACTTTCAATCGTAAATTAATGGTCAAATAATACTTTTCACAGTTAAAGAATTGAAGTTTCAGTTTTTAACATTGAAAATTTAGCACTATGAAATTTTAACGATTTATAAATAATAAAAAAATCATTCAACTATTGTGGCTTCGAATTTGAAATAGTTCAATTTTGAACAATTCCAAACCATGTAATCAGAGTACATATTCAAGCAGTACACTTAAAACTGTTAGGTTAGCGATTCGACAGACGATTCATATTAGAAAAATTAGTTAGAATAGTGTTGAAGTTTAAGGAAATAAGATAAATGTTCCAACTGAAATGATGAATATTTAATGTGTATACATGCATTTTTTACCGACAAGAATAATTTTTAGACAAAAAGATTAACTTTAAACAAAACCAAAATTTTCAATATTCAAGTGGAATAATTTAAATTTACAGTTCAAATAAATTACATTCAAAGCAAAAACTAACTTAACAAAATAGTTATATTCTCAAAAAAGTGATTAAATTTCAACGAAAATTGTAAATCTTTGACAAAAACGATGAATTTTCCACAAAGTACACATAAAATGTCAAACAAATACTTGAATTGTTAACTAAAAAAAATTAATTTTCAGTCACACAGTAAAAATTTAATTTAAAAAAAAAAGAAGATAAACTTTTGATTTAAGATCGAACAGACATCTATTTTCTAAAAAATGTGGTATGCTATAAAAGAATCAAAAAGATTTACAATTAAAAAACAGACTTCCAAACTATCTTACTTTTCTAAAATTAATTTTCAACCAAAAATAAAATAGTTTAATTTTCTTTTACAAATCTAATTTTTGCAACAAAAAAAGTTATGAACAAAGTAGTTAAATTTTCTAATGAAATAGTTTAATTTTTAGATAAAAAATTTTTATTATCAACGAAGTAGTTACATTTTCAGTCAGAGAAGAATCTTCAATGAAAACATTAATTTTTAATAAATGAGTTTAACTTTTAACCAAGTAATTACATTTTTAAATAAGTAAATGAATCCGTAATCTAATAAACACACTTATATGCCCTTACGACTGTAGATAAAGCAGAAATCGCTTTTCTAAATTGACCACCCTGATTGTATATTTGAAATGAACGATCAAAATATTCTCAGATTTAAAGGATTATTTTTTGAAATCATAAAATAGAAGCTGTTTGATTTAGAACGTTTTTAATTTGGCCGTATCACCTGAATAGATACGAGTAGGTGTATTTGAAAACATTTTGATAATCGAAAATAATTTATTAAGATTTAATCCGAAAATGACAATACTGTTTAAATATTAAGTCTTTCGTTTTGAAACAGTACAATTTTTAACAATTGCCAATTTTAACGCTTCATTACAAAAAGCGCTTAATTTGAAAAGATTTTGACTTGTTCATTCTCAATTTTATCGACAGTTAATTATATATTCAATTTTAAATATCATAGTTGAGTTTTTCATTACAAAATAAACTAGAATCGAAAATGAAATAAACGGATCTGACGAATTAAAAAGCTATCTACTATTTTTATCAACGTTTTTTGAAAACATCACTCACTTGTGTTTTTGTATTTCGCTGATACCTCCTTTCTGGTAACCAAGTCGCTCAGCTGGATTATCCCTGGGAAATGTTTAAGGCAAATTGTTTAAAAAATTTATGATATTTGAAAAAAATGTACATTTTTAAACTATTGACTTTTCAGTTACAATTACACAAGAAATTGTATGCGTATATTTTCTTCCCTACTTTAAAATATAGGATGCAAGTTTAAATTTAAATAATTTAATATTTATATTGTTTAACCACTATAATCTACGATTTTAAGTCTCACCTGCATAGCTTTTTGATGAGAACCGTGGCATTTCTCGTTATCGTTCTGGGAAATTCTATGGCATCGATTCCTTTAAGAATGATATTATAAGTTTTCATGGGATCAGCACCAGTGAATGGAGGTGTTCCAGTGAGAAGTTCAAACATCAGAACTCCTAGAGACCAATAATCCGCACTAATATCATGACCTCTATTCAGAATAACTTCCGGTGCTACGTATTCCGGCGTTCCACAAAAGGTCCACGTTTTTCTTCCATGATCGAGACGTTTTGCGAATCCAAAGTCTACCAGTTTTACGTATCTTGAAATAAAAAGTTCAAAAATGAGTCTTTGATAAATAAAAATAAAATTCTGACTTACAAAAGTATGTGAAAATCAAAAAGTTGACAACAACATCCTGTTTGGAATCTGATAATCTGGGAAGTTATACGTGCCTACTCAAATCATAGAAAAAATTCCCTGACAATTCCAAGTTTTTTTTAGTTATCTCAAATTTTATCCAGCTATAATTTTTTATAGTATGGAGCCAGTGACATATTTAGCATTGTTAAAACAATCAACTCGAGATATGCATACAGTTTTGCGAGTTCCTTATAAACAATGTATTTTTTCCATTTCTATTTAATTAATATTTTTAGTTTAGAAAGCTTTGACAAATTATATTACAACATATTCTTAAATATATTAGCACTATCGATTAATTTAACTATTATTTAATGCTAAAAGTATAATTAATTTTTTTTATTTGTTCCTAAAGTCCATGAGGTTAAATAAAAATTCAAATAAATTTTCATTTCATCTTATTGTACTCAACATTCAGTACATATTTAAATAAACGAAATGTCGGTACTAAATTAAATTAAATTTAAACTGCACGAAATTCCTAAATTTTCAAGTAAAAATATTGCGTTTTCAACAAGATAGATGAATTTTTAATAAAAAAGTTGAATTTTCAAACAAAAGATGATCTTTCGACAAATTACATGAATTCTCAACATAGCTGAATTTTCAACTAAAACGACGAATCGAACTAGAATAGTTGAATTTTCAACCCAAAAGATTAATTTCTACAAAAAAAAAAAGAAATTTTAAACTAAAAAGGATACTTTTTCAGCCAAAAATTGAATAATTATATTTTCAATTTAAAAAGTAATGTTTAAACAAAAAAATACAATTTTAACTAAAATGGCAGAATATTCGACTGGAATACTTCAAAACTAATTTTCAAAAAAATAGTTAATTTTCAACTTGAAGAGTTTAACTTTCAGTAAAAAAAGAAAAGTTTCAACGAAGCGATTAAATTTTTAATTAAAAAAAATACAGAAGGCCGAACGACAAATCTTGTAATTGATATTTCACCAAAACGTATTTTTAATTTTAATCAAAAACAGTTTAATTCAATAAAAAAAGATGACTTTTCAACAGGTGTTGAATTTTCAACTAACAAAGATTTTCCAGACCAAAAAAATTCAAAACAAACTGTTACATTTTCAAACAAAAAGATGCCTTTTCAATCAAGAAAATTAGTTTTGTGTCAAAAAGAACGAATTATCAACAAAAAACATGAATTTTCATGTTTTCCATATATGTATACAAATTTCCTGATAATTCCAGGTATTTCATGAAAATTTTATTATGAGGTTCAATAACTTTTCTTGATATTCAATTTCCCTATTACGTATTCAGTTTTTCAATTGTGAGTATCGTAAATTTATGCTGATGATTTAGAAGTAGAAAGTCATGGGAAATCACCTTTTTATAGAAAGGGAAAAATCCAGATTTTTGTATCATCGACCTGTGAGTGCGTATGATTATAAAAGGCGGATGGGTCAAGAGAAAGTTTCATTTGAGAGCCCATCATTTTCTATATGGGACGGATACTCTTCAGAATATAACAAATGCAGAGACGCAATAGAGTTCAGTAAGGTCAGAGACAGAAATTTCAAGTGGAAACTATCGAGAATACCAAATTGTAATATAAACCCCATTACTCATGTCACATAAATCTAAGAGGAATTTTTAATTTTATTCTTGAAACAAAAAAATTAAATGACGTAAGAGTTTTTTTATTTTTATAAAAAAACTCCTCATTTGTATCCTTATACCGAATAATTTCACGCAAACATTTTATTATATAAGTTATTCAAAAAGAGACTTAAATTTTGAAATAGTTTCATAAATTAATTTTCAATTGTAAAACGCTTTTGAAATTGGAACGCCTTTAACTTTTAAAAATGAGGCGATTTCTAATTTTGATTACTTTTTAACTTTAGATGTCGCAAATTGGAAAAATGTCCAATTCCAAAATTCTTTTTATTTTAGGCATTTTTAGGTCTGCAACTCTTTAAAATACATTTTTTTTAATTTTATGAGAATGGTCATCTCTATTCAAAATATAAATTAACTATTAGTATTTGAGTCAAAAACGAAGACTTGGAAATATGAGTTTTTCTCAAATATAAGTTGATTTCCAAACTTAAAATTTCGTGGTTTATAATTTTCTTATTTTTATCCTCGTAAGTTTTACTTGCACTCTTTCAAGCATTTTCACTATTTTGCATTATTTTACAGGTAGATAAACAAAATAAGATATTTAATTTAAAATAATAAACAAAATGCAAACAATATTCTAATAGCGTACATGAAATACGAATTTCATGAACTATATAATACAATCACAGGAAAAGTGATATCTGATTTGGAAGCAAACCTGTTCTCAGTAAATACAAATAACGTTATTCTCCAAAAATTACTCACCCTTGACTATCTAGGAGAAGATTTTCAGGCTTGAGATCTCTGTAGATGATGTTCCTAGAATGAAGATAGTCGAAAGCCTCGACGACACAAGCAGTGTAAAATCTCGTTGTGGGATCATCAAAATGTCCTCTATCTCTCAAAACTGTCCACAATTCTCCACCCAGACAAGCTTCCATCAGCATATACAAGTACTTCTTGTCTTTAAAAGTTTTAAAAAGTTTAACAACAAAGTCACAGTCAGCCTCTCCCATAATTCTCTTTTCCGACATGATATGTTGTTGTTGTCTCGTCTCAACAATTTGTGCCTTTTTCATCTGTTTCAGGGCGAATGATCGCGAATTGTCACCAGCAATCTGCACCAATTCCACTCGTCCAAATCCACCGACTCCTAAAGTTGCCAATGGTCGAAGATCTTGTAATCGGAGGTCTCTGAACTCTTCATTAAGTCTGGGAATAAATAATCTTATTATTACTCCGAATCAAATCACTAGAGCCACCTTATTCTTAAATATCAACTACGTCTTCTAACCTTTCCACTTTCTAATTTTGTAATCCCCGAACATTATAACGTTATGTTTATTTTAATATTTAAAGATGGGAATTAAACTTTGAGGCACTTGATTTTTTTACAAGAAAAATGCGAAATATGTTTTCTCCATAATACAAAAAGTAGAGGGGATGAATGAGGCTTAGGGAATTCCCAGATTTGGTATATTCCGAAATCCAGATTAGCTAAATATAAAAAAAAAAAACAGTTTGGTTCAAATTTAAATTAAATCTTATGCAATTAACTGGAGGAAAACCTTATCTTGTCGAATGCGGAAGATAAGGAA
The DNA here is from genome assembly GCF_010883055.1 of Belonocnema kinseyi. NCBI lineage: Eukaryota > Metazoa > Arthropoda > Insecta > Hymenoptera > Cynipidae > Belonocnema > Belonocnema kinseyi. The sequence goes on along the minus strand of NC_046666.1, from coordinate 73,058,141 downwards.
TGTGAAACACCTTTAAGAGATAATAACTACAAACAAAATGTTTTATGGTGAATTATTATTTTGTAGACTATGTAATTAACATAATTGTCTTAAATCGAAATTAACAGAGACCTTGTGAGTAGAAATCTTGGGTTTTATTCCAAATAATTAAATACATTGTTTGATTTATTTATTTTATAGTAAATTTGAAATCTTCTTGGGGAAATCTAATACGGTTTTAATCCACAAGGTTTTTCCATATATTACGAAGAACAATCCCGAAAATAATGGAACGGCAAAACTTTAATCTTCGAATATTAATTTTAAACACTTATAAGGGCTGCAAACTTTACTTTTTTCAAATTTAAGAATTGGATTCTTCTTAGGTTTTAAAATCAATTTCAGTTTTAACCGCTTTAAAATTATAAAGTCCAAACACTTTAAATTTTAATCATTTTCTGAACTAAACATTTCTTAATTATATTCTATTTGTGACCATTGCTAGATTTTATTTATTTCACATTTGAAAACTTTCAAATTTGAAGTTTTTTTTTAATCCATGAGTAAAATATCGCGAATACTAAAAAAACAGGTCTCGAGAACAAACATTTAATGATACTTTTAAGATGAACATTATTATTACTGCTGGTCTCGTCTAAATGAGGAAAGATGATTTTTCATGACAGCATTTTTAATGTAAAAAACTGATTAGAACAATTTTTTGCACTGACGAACTTCTTTTCTTATCACTTTATACCAACTTAAAAAAAAATGATACGGTTCTAATGCATGATAGATTATTTTCGCAGGAAAAGATTTTCTACAATCTGACCTTATTCCTTGTCTGATTCAATTTTTAAAAAAAAAATTTTTAATGGCTCAAGTAATTAAAAGCAATTTTACGGTAGAAAGGCAATGGTTAAATTCAAAAAATTTTATGTTTAAAATTTGTTTATGAACAATGATCTTTTTCCTTTTAAACGAAACCGTCAGTAATTATATTGAAAATCTCAAAAGTATAGTCAAACATTTTTTTAAACGAAATATTTGAATGATATCCGAATTCGACGGAATCCAAGGCTTCAAAATATTGAAAATCAAATAAATTCAAATATTTTAATAAAGATTTTGAGCAATTTTATTATGTTTGAATTAGATTTTACTTTCCAGATCTCAAATTTAATTATATTCAACTTTAGATATTTCGAAGTAGAATTGGTATGATTTTTAAAGATGCAGAGTTAAATGATTAACTTTAAAGATATAAAAATGGCAGTGCGCAGTCGCCCCGAAAAATTAGCGGAGCTGGAAAACGAAAAATATTTGACTAATCTTCCAGAATTTCTAGACATGGCACTTCGTATAAAATTTAAAATTGTGTAACTTTGTATGTCTAGAATCGGAAATTGTCACAGTTGTAATTATTTACATTAAAATTAACTCAAGTTGAACGATTCCAATTTTAAATTTTTTTAATGTTTAGAACATTTCTAAACATGTTAATTTATGAAACTTTTAATTATCCCAAATTTGAACATTTATAAATAAAACTCTGTTTAAAATGCGAACCATTGCTCTTTCCATTCGTTTTAATTGATTTCTAATTTATCAACAAAATTCTAAAAATGGAAATGCAAATCCCATCTTTTTAAAATTCTTACATACTTTTTTTTCTCTAAATTCAAATTTTAATAAAAATGTTTGATAAAAGAGGAAACAGTAGAAAAGTCTGAAAATAGTGCATTTTACGAGATCCTAAAAATAAGAGTGAATAGGTGCCTAAAACCTATGTAAATAATAAAAAATTGTAAGATTGAGGTGGATAGAAGAAGAAAAGCAAATTTCTGCTTGACTGGCGGTTATGAACTCATTAACAAGGTGGAGGTCATGACTACATAAATTTAGATGAGTTCGCAATTAAAATGCGTGTGAATCATGGTGAGCATATCGATTCAATGATCGGAAGTTTCTAGGCAATTTATGTTAGAAAGTAGAAAGCGCAAGTGAATCTACTTATAAGGTAATCGAAACAACATTTGATTCAAATGCTTGATAGAAGCCCTTGATAGAAAATACTGCGATGACCTGGCAATAAACTACTTGAAATTTCAATTTCGCAATCTTATAGTTATAATTCACTAAACTAATTTTGCCAGATTTTATAAATTCAACTCTTGTTATGCACTGTCTTTCTTCCATAAATTAGTTTCCACTCAATTTGCTTTTATTCTCCACTTCCTACTTCCTCAGGTACAATTTATACGCTACAATATAGCAAATTCAAATCCATAGTGAGAATTTTTATTGGCTGAATATACAAACAATTTTATGTGCATTAAAATCCAGGATTACTTCCTAATTTTACATATAAATAAGGAGGTTAAATATTTTCAATTATAATACATAAGTCAAATAAATATTTTCTTCAAACTGATGTAAAATAAGATGTGATTACAATAATAACAAAATAAGCTTTGAAACATACCTAACAATATCTAAATTAGTAATTAGGGGAAAAGATACATTATTAAAACAACAGGGACCTTTTCCGGACCTCACGGGCTCACTTTCTTTGCAATGCAACAGAAAATAAAAGCAAAGACGTAAACCACCTACTTTCTTCGACATGCAATACCTGAAACTTACTTTCAACCCAAGCAGATTACTGTCCCATCCTTTGTGTCAGGCGTGAAACAAAATTTTGTAATTTTAATTAATACTGCGATAAATGTACTTCCAGCAATTCCACGATTTCACAAGAAACTTGCTAAAAGGTCAAGGTAATTAATCGCGGTTTGTAATTTTCAGTACTTTCACACCCTCAGTTTATGACTGAAGAAGAGGTTGCTTTTAAAAATGAATTTAATCAACTACTTTTAAGCGAATATAATTGATAAAAGTTGAGAGATTTGAATTGACTTTTAATGTTTGTCGTTTAGCTATTGGCTCGATAATTGGCACTTGATAGATCTCTTTTTGACGCCTGGCAAATTAAATAGCAATTGGCATTTAACATTCTTTAAGTATCGATTAATTTATTATTGAATTGTCTTACCTTCTACGTTCGACTAGCTCGTCCTTGTATCGAGTCCGGATCTCATCTAAGGATGAAATAAGTTGATTGAAAGTTTCCCGATCGATCACGAGACAACTGACTCCATCCGGATCATCTGCTATTATATTTGCTGTTCTAAGATCGTCTCTGAAAATTAATGTTATGCAATATAGTTTTATTATTCTCAAGGTGAAAAATATTATTGATTTATAGTCGAAAATAATAAATTAAAGATGACAATTTAAAAGAAGTTTAATAAAAAGTAAGAAAGGAAAAATTAGAATTTTGAAACAACAAGAGAAATTGTTATGAAAAGAAAAGAATATTTATATTTAATTCCTTAGTCATTGACTAACTAAGAATTTTGAACAATTATATGCTTCAATTTAAAATATTTAATTTAAGCTAAAAAGTTACTAAAGATGACTGATGTTCACTCAAAAATTTTGATTCCATTACATATTTAATTTATCGGCTTGCATTTACAAGACTAGATGAACTTCTATTGCTGGATTCGGTAGTAACAATCAAAGTCACAATTTCTAGAATAATTATTACAATTAATGTTGAGGCAAATAGTAATTCATATTATTACAAAATGCTCTAAAAAAAAGCGCAAATAGGTGCTTTTCACAAAAAGAGGGAAATAAAAGGAGAATAAGTTCTTTTAAATAGAATTATTGCAAATAGTATATTGAATTTAATATAAAACGATTTACATTCCTAACATTTTCAGATAAAAATATTGCCACCAAATAATTCAATTTTCTACCGAAAATGTCGAATTTTCAACAAAAGAATTGAAGCTTCTGCTAAAAAATGGAAGTTGAATTTACCAAACAAATTAATTTTCAACAAAATGATTGAATCTCAAAGAAAACAGAAGATTAACTTTCAACTAAACTGTGACACTTTTAACAAGAATAGAATGCGACTTTTACTAGAAAAAAATTAATTCTCATGAAAAAAGTTTATTTTCAACCAAGAAAAGTAAATTTTGATTAAAAAAAGTTAATTTTTACTAAACAAAAAAATGAATTATCATGAAAAAGTTAATTTTCAACCGAGAAAAACTAACTTTTTAGTTAAAGATTGAATGTTCAACTAAAAAAGATTAATTTTCGAATGCTTAAATTTTCAAAAATATCAATTTTAATTAAAAAAGTTAATTTTTACTAAACAAAAAAAATGAATTATCAACCAAAGAGCTAAATTTTCAACGAAAAAAAAAATTAATTTTCTACCAAACAGTTGCATTTAGAACCAAAAAGTTGCACTTTCAGAAAGACACGAATTTTCAACAAAAAAGTTGAATGCTAAACTTAATGCAATCAAAAACAGTTCGTGCAACCATATACTTTAGAGTGTGAAATCTGATATTGATAAAAATGGTCTTGTCCTTTTAAAAAAGTGACTACAGTGACTTTTTCTTTAAAAAATGACTAAATAGTAACTTGAAAAAGTGACTAAAAGTGACTTAAGTGCCTATGTGACAGCCCTGAATACTGTGCAATAATGTTGTCCTCATTTAATTAGAAATCATTGCATGAAGAATTCAAAATCGTATCAATTTGCAAACTGTCAGATGGAAATGAAACAATTACAACTGTTTTAATTTGATATATTCAAATCATGAAATCTATTACAGTCAATAAAATATAAAAATGATAAAATTTAGTCGATTTTTATGAATTTTTGTTTTTGATTAAAAAAAATGTATTTGACATATGAAAATACTAACCCTTGAAGTGCTTTTTCACCAAAGAAGTCACCTTTGCCCAAAGTTCTGATGTATTTTTCATCGGTCGTATCTGGTTGTTTAATCGTTACCCTCACCTGTCCTCGGCTAATTATAAAGAATGTATCTCCTCTTGCTCCTTGTCTAACAATGTAATCACCATTGTTATAAAACGTCTAAAACATTCAAGGTCAAAAATATAAATCTTTTCACACTTTCTTTATTTTATAGAATCCAAAATTGATTCTAATCATATTCTTACTCAAATTAAAAGAATGCACTTCATTGATCTCTTTATATTACATGAATTATAATGTTGTAGTTAAATTAATTCTTTTGCAAAATGAAAAATATGATTATTTTTATTTGATTTTTAAAAATGTTTAAATAGTTTAGAATAAATACAAATTTATTCTCGGATCATCTGAGAACGTAATTCTCATTTTTTATTTCTCGGACTTTGTAAATGAAACTTACCTCTTCCAAGACGTCAGAGATTTTTATGAGAGTTTCATCAGGAAGGTTTTTGAAAATAGGAACGCTGAAACAGAAATGCCATCCATGAAGATATATATTTTTTAATTCTTTAAAAATAACGTAAGTTGAGATGGGAATAATATATATAAAAAAAGGCGAATGAAATTTGATTTGTAAATGCGGGTAATAATTTATTTTTATGGTCGAGGATTTTTAAAAAGCTATTAAATAATTTCTAGTTCTACTTAGTATCCGAAGTCTCGCAATTTTCAGCCACGCATGTTACTGATTTGCCGTTCTACTAATGAGAATCTATTTATGGAAAGATGTTCCTAGAAGAGAAACATCAAAAGAAAAAAAAGTTACAAATAGAAAAGCCAACATTCAAACAGCTTCGAAAGACTCAATTAAAAATATTAAGTCTTATTTATTAAAAAATTAAGTTAAGAAATTAATTAATTTGAAGCAATTAGGTTTATTTTTTATGAAGGGGAAATATATGATTACTTTAGAAAAGCAAATAATTAAGTCAGTAATGGGGAAAGTTTTAATTGTCTTCATGTTAGAATATAGGGCCCATTAGGGTGGTCCAAAAATGATTTATTTTTTATTTTTGAAGGTCTCACTCCCTCATTTTGTGTTACTTGGTGAAAACAATTTTCTAATAGAAGTGATGTAAAATAATTGTATGAAAAATACACGGGCTAAAATTTTGTTAACAAGTGTGGCAAATAGAGAAAAAATACTTAAAACGTGAGTTATAGTATTTCCAGTGTCGACTTTTAGAGAATTTTGAGGTCGATTTATTTACCAAATAAAATGTTTAGCCTTTGTATTATTCAGAACATTATTTTACATCACCTTTTGGTTTCTTTGTTTGAATCTCCTCAAATTAGGGAAATTCTTTTCACGAAGTAATACAAAGCAAGGGAATGAGAGCTTGCAAACTCAGATTTTTTGGCCCACGTTATAGGCATATTTCTTTAAATGAAATCTTTTTAAAAATTTGTAAAAAAAACATTGCATAAAAATCAAGTTAAAACTGCAATATTATACTGATTATCTTCAATCATTCTGACAAAAAATTCTCGCAATAGTGATAAATGAAGTATCTGCTATTCGCATGTATCTTTAAGACTTCCGAAGAATATTTATTTCAGCAAAACTCCTTAAATTTTTCTTTGCATCTTGCAATAAATTTAAAAAAAACTGAACGTAATCTTGGTCAACTTGATTAAAAGATACAATTAATAATGGACTTCACGCTCCGTCGATGCCGATCAGGCAAAACGCAGTTTCAAAAACACGAAGTGATGATGAGCTTGATCTTTTAAAGCTATTTATAGTATTTATACAGCTGGCTATAATAGACTAGCTCTTCAGAACTTGAAGTTTACAATTTTCAATATTTCCAAGCTTTAAATTATGTATGGTCCAGACAACAGCAAATAATATTTCTCGAAGCTATTTTCATATTTCATTCAGAAAACTGAGTGAATGAACCCGGAATTGATAAACAAGATTTTTGCAAACGAAGAAAAACATATTTATCTCAATTGCTAATTTTAAATTTTGATGGGGTGAAAAATATGAACAGCATAAAGATATCCGAAATTCGAAAGATTCACTTGTAAAGGTTTGAATTTGAGAAGTATCTAAATTTTTTAATTTTCAAAACTTAAAGCTGTCCAATGAGCTGTTTCAATTTCTATTCAGTATTGTCCGGGTATATACACTATCCAATTCGCTAATAATATTACAGAAATAATAATTAAGGGTTTTCTGTCATTTACATTATTATCAAAAACAAAAATAAATCATTTCAAAATTTTAGCTTTCAAAATTGTAAATAGGCAAATCACATTTTGGCTCAATTAAAAATTTTAGACATCGATTTTATTTATTTATTGGTATAGACATGGTATTTTTTGCGCTCATAAAAACTGTCGAAATTCTATAATAATTATTAAATCTGAAGACTTTATAAAATACTTATGCATGTATATCAAGTGTTTTTTATATTCCAAGATTTTCTGATAAGATTTTTTTAACTGAGAGGATTTTGAAATTTGAGTTATTTGAACAATACAATTTGACAGATGCACAGACTTTTAAACTTTAGATACTTACTCAGACTAACGAATTCAAAAATAATAAACTTAAATAATTTTTATATTAGATTTAAAAAATATTTTCTTTCATTTGAAGGCTTTCAAATATAAAAATTTCCGATTTTCGTCAGGAATTTTTCTCAATTTATTAATTAATTTATATATTTCCCAATTTATTTATATGAATTCCACAATCTGAAATTTATAAAAATTAAGTCTAAATGCTTTTTTGTCTTTCGCATTTATTTAAAATGATATTTTTTGTCTTTGACAATGCCGAAAAAAATCAATTCCGCTTTGCTTGTTCAAGAAAATACAGAGAAGATGGCATAATTATAATTTCGTAATACCTCTTAAGGAAATCCGTATATTCTGCTTGTCTCGAAAGACCGGTTCTCATCATGATAGTTTGGAAACATTGTCGGTCAATGGCCCATAATTGGCAATCTGTAGCTGCTGTTATGGTTGCCGTTCTTTTGCAATTATACAGAATGGCTAATTCACCCAAAACTTTTCCTGGTGCCAAAGTACTCAGGTATTTTCCATCTCTCGAAACTTCCACCTTTCCCTCTGAAACACAAAAAGAAAAACCGTTTTTAAACATTTCTAAAAACATTGTAAATTACAATCAAATTTAACCTTGTATTTCCAACCTGGAAAATAGGTAGAATATAACAATACAAAAAAAATTTTTTTAATGAAATAGTCAAACGAGACTTTAACTGGCGTTTCTAATCGATTGTCCTGCACAATACAATGGACCTTCAGTCTAAATGGCACGCATGATGTTCCAATGGCATTTAAACTGATACCCGTTCTTTCAAGAGACTGTAAATCCAATTCAATATGACATTTACACAAAAACTCTCTGGTGGGTTTTAAATTTTTAATTTGAGTTATATATACTATAGAGTAAGTCATATTAAAATTGACTGCTGTCAGTTAAGATAACTCGCACATTGTTAAATTTAAAAAATGTAAGAAATTACATTACTTACATAATTTAACATCAAGCATTTGTAATTTCTACTACAGGCCGTTCGGAAAACTTTAATTTCGAAAATTCCCTGATTTTCCTCCTGACAATTAACATTCAAGGATCAGCATTTTAATCATGTAACACTTCAAACCTAGAATCCTTTATAAACGAAATAGAATAATTTCATATTAACGTTGATCAATTTTAAACCTGCAAAGATGATTTTTCAACCAAATGGTTGAAGTTTCAACACAAAAACAATCATTTTCAATTCAAAAGAACGACTTTTATTTTCCAATAAACGAATGTTCAACAAACATGTTGCATTTTTTTTTACCAATAAAGGTTACTTTCTAACAAAATACTTAAATTTTTAACCAAATACTTCAACTTTCTACATACAAATATGAGTTTCAAACAAAATAGTTGAATTTTCAAACAAAAACCTTAGAGTTGAACCAAAAACAGTTGCATTTACAACCAAACAGTTGAACTTTCAAGAAAACGAGACGAATTTTCCACAAAATAGATGAACCTATAATTAAATAGTTGAATTTCCAAATGAAATAAATCAAGTTTTTTAAATTTCGATTGGCAATACACGGAGAAAAATAGATATTGAAAAGCAGATTTTAAAAACTTTGATATTTTTCCATAATATACATATATTACGGCATACTATCTAATATCTTCTATTCAACATACAAAATATTAAAGGGCAATATCTGTTCATATTGAAAGTATAAAATATGTGATATTAACAGTTAATATCTAAGATATTAAAAAAGCTAAATTTTTCCGGAGCAAGGACGCTGACGTGTGGCGTGGCGACAAAAGATTTTGTCTGTATCTTGAGCTTTCATCGTGTGTATTGTGGCTTTTCTTATATCTATTGCACTATAAGTTTTGGTGGAAAATGGATTAAATGTTTTTGGATATGTTGTAATTTTCTCAAGAAAATGAGGACTCATCTACAGGCATCCTTCATATTAACCTTGAACAGTGTGTTCTCTGTTTAACACAAAAATCGCATAATTATGCAAAAAGGCGAATGCTTGAGGATTCGGATTTTCAAAACAGAGGACTGCGATATTAACATTCTTTTGCAATTTATAGAAAATGGCATGCTTTACAGGTATTTTTTGCACAATTAAAAAAATTTCTTGAATATCTTTGATTTTGCCCTTTAATATCTTGGATATTGTCAGTTAAAATCTTATTTTTAATATCTACGGATGCTCTACTTCAGTATCTAGATTTCTGTCCCATAGTTAAATTGCTAAGATATTACCTATTAATATCTAGATAGTCTGTGCTAACATCTATTTTTCTCCGTGTATGCATTTCCATTTTGTTTAAATTTTGCAACGTTAAATATATTAAACAGAAAAAGCTGACAGCGGAAGTTTAATGTTTCCGGTTAAATCCATATAAACGGTATATGTACATATAGTGGTGCATTTCTGGAGAGGTACCTACTTGAGACTAAAATAGCCATGAACTAATTGAAGCTGTAAATGCCACTTTATCCTTCTTACGAAGCAAAAAACTCAATCATTATCTCATTCAAAATCACACCATAAGTGCATTATTACTCGAGCAGTGAAGCAAAGTTATAATTCAGTTTCCAGAAAAATTTCAAAGTACGAGGTAGCTAAAATGAATAAAAAAAATTAATTAGAGCGCATTTTGATAATTATAAGGGTACGAGATAGCTAAAATGAATAAAAAAACTAATTAGAGCGCATTTTTATAATTAAGTTAAGGAAAGTAGGAAACTCCACCGGTTTGCATAATCTTAACTATTTATCTCCTTCAGTAAAATGAAGTCTTTGAAACAAGATTTTCAATTTTAAAACTGATGCTTTATTCGACAATCTAGTATAGAAATTTTTTTTTTTTAAACTTCATTAAGCAATTTGTAAATCGAGCAAAATTGTAATAATTGAAATATTCTAAAGATTGAATCATTTATTGCAAAAACCTCGTTCGTTTTAGCACCTATTTCAGAAGCTATTAGTTTATAATGGATCGTAAAATCAAAATGAAGAATTTGCCAACACCGTGTATATAAATTTGCAGGATAATTTTCTTTTGATTCGCCAAATACTATTTGGGGCCACGTGCCTAATAAAAAGTGACAGCATCTCTCCAGTGTGCCAATTTGCTACATTTCTCTCCACCTACGCAGGCAGCTGACACTTTATTACGATAAATGTCCTATATATGATAATGTCTCACAATCCTACGAGTTATTTATTAAAATTGCAGAAGTCAACAATGAAATAATTTCATCTATACTGGCATCACAAAGTTTAAGAAATGAGAAGAATTTTTATTGCATGCATAGATTTTTCATGAAACAATGCATGGACGTGAAGGAAGCTAAAGAAGTATTCCAGGGAAAAAAAGTGCGGCGACAAATAGTTTATAAAAAGAGTGTCAGTAGAGTGAATGACGCCTGAAACAAAAGACCTTGGGTACTACTAAGCCCGAGTGGGGAGCTTCACATGATGACTTTGTCACAACACGGGAATTCCACACCAATCTAAAAATCTATGCCCCATTTACGCTACCTCGATAGGGAAATGGCTTAATGGTATAATATGTATGTCCTTTTTGGAGACTTTGAGCAATTGTTTTCCAAATTTAAATGTTTTTAATCAATTTCAGAGATATCCGAAATATTTTTTTTTTAAATTTAGATCAATAAACTTTTATTATGAAGCGCCAGTCAAATTATGAATAATTTAAAATTGTTTGTGCATTCAAAATAATTAAAATTTTAATCGCAAGTTTGTCCAAAATCCTAAAGCTCTGATAAATCGTACCAACCACAATTAAAATTTCCAATCATCTTAGTTTTCTCCAGGCATGAAAGATTTTAAATTATATAATAACTTGTACAAGCTTGTCAAATTTGCATCAATTTTAAAAGTATAAACAGGATGGTTGAAAACCTTAATTTTCAAAATTCCCTGAGTTTTCCCTGACTAATTGTGACTTTCTCCGATCATTAATATTTAAAGATCAAAATTCTAATCTTGTGACATTTTTAATATAAAATTTTTTATAAATAGAATAAAACAATTCAAAATTTAAATTGATAAGTGTTTATTTTATTATTCTCAGGCCACAGTACAATTTCCTTGAAAAAAAAACCACGAAAAATTGACCAAAAAGGTGACTACTGTGCACTATTAATGTGACCAATGTTCTTTTGAATTACAAAAAAAAAACTTTATAGAATTAAATTCAAAACAATTCAAGTTAATTTCAAAATAATTCTAAAGAATCGGAAAAAGTTCTCAAACCCCAAAAAAGACGATTTCTTTCACTAAAGTTAAAGTCAATTTACAGGAATTTAAGGGAAATAAGAAGAATTCGATGAATTTCATAAAGGTTCAAGGCGAATTAAAAAAATTGAAGTGAACTGAGAACAATTCAAACATTTTCGAAAAATTAATTAAATTCAGCGAGATTGAAGTGATTTTAGACAAACTCAAGGGAATTCAAAACGAATTTGATGAAATGCTTGAAATTTTATGGCGAGTTTAAAAAACTTCTAGATGCATTAAACAAAAACCAAAAAAAATCCATTGAATTGAGTAGAATTGAGTGTACTCAGAAGAACTCAAGAGCCTTCCAAAGAATTAAAAGGAATTTAAGCAAATTCATATGCATACAAATTTGTTCAAATCCCTTAAAATCCTTAAAATCTTTAAGAATCCCATGAAATTGTTTTAATCTATTGAAAACGTCTTAACACCTTTTAAAATACCCTAAAATATTTTAAATACTTTGAAATACCTTCTAGTGATTGATATCGATTAAAAATTTTGCCTGATAATTTATAACATCTTCTTCCTTAAATATAAAATCCACTTTCGTTCTCCATTCTTATGGGAAGTAATTTTTAAAGTTTGTTTCAAGGTCAAAGAAACCTGATTGGAACGAACGGCCGACATTTGCTTTAACCTACATTTTTAACACTTTCGTGTTTATTTAAAGCTGCAAGTAAATGTGAAAGTGTTACCTGAATCAGTAAGCAAACCCATTCCGAATAAGCGATGATATAATATATTTGCTCGTAACTGATATCGATGTGTTTGTACAATAATTATTGACGAATAGAAAAAATCTGATATTTCTGGGTCATACTTTCTTTCAAAATAGTGACTTTTAAATTTCCATCACACTATAGTAATTACTTTCACGTGACAGACGTCTTATTAAGTAGATTTATATTTACTTTCTATATATAATATGCATAGAAACGATGAATATGAAGAACGCAAAATATGAATAGAAGACGTAAGTGCCTAATAAATGCATGTATAAGAGAACTTTTCAATAAATATCAAATAATGAAAATACGAAATTCAAGTGAATTCAAATCAATCATTCTGGGGAGTACTTTATGAAAAGCAGTTTGATTTCGGGATATGATAAATTGACAATTTTATTAAACACGATCCAATTAAAGCTTTTATTAGTCATTGTAAGATCCATAAGCATCTGCAATAGTTTCAGTATATTTATCGGAAATATATAGTAACTGCTTAAACCAGGTTTCGCGGTTCGATGATCAAGTGGGGAAAGGTGGTGGAAAATTTGAGGCGACGAGAAAAGTAGAATAAACAGGAACAGGAAAAGGATAAAAGGCATCCGCTCAGCAATTACAATGATTTAAATGGATTATGCTTGCGGATATGCATTTGTAAACGCCCCTCTGATAAAATATATTATTGCCTCAAAGTACCACATTTTGACTGTAGGAAGCGTTTCCGCAATTTGAAAAAGTGTATACTTTCCTTTAAATTGTGTATAATGAATCGATTACCTAAAATGAAACTCAAGTTTTTTAAATCTGCAAATAATTATCCCATTATTCGAAGAATTTTATAATCCGAAATTGATAAGCCAACACTTTTTACTGCTTAATTTTTCAAGCTTATTTCCTTTTGTGTTCATATTTTTTTATTCGATAGAGTTGTAACAGATGATTGTAATGTAATAGAAAATTATATTGCAGAATTCTATCTAAGTGAATATACTATATAGGGTAAAGAATTTTTAAATAGTCTTAATGCACTCTTAGCTGACGATAATAGTTACGCGTTTCAACATTTCCCACGATGACTATTACACCACATGACCTACAGTTTACAGGAGCATCGTACTCAGCGTTCAAAAAATAAAAAATAATTGTATATTTCATACCATTACAAAAAGTTATTTTGAAATTTAAATAAAGATTAGCATTTGAAAATTATCCCCTAAGAGAACAATTTTATTCTATTTATATTTGAAAGTTATTCAGGTTATTAATCTCATAGACAATACTCATTGAATTTATTGACATTCAGTGATTTCCTTCATTGAAGAAGTGTTTGATAATAATTGATGTAGCAATTATATTGACCCAGGAAATTAATATATCAAGAGCTTAGATTACAATATTAGATTTAAAATTAGGATTATTGGAAAGCATGATACTTTATTAAAAGAGAGGCCTGTAAAATTATAATTAAATTGTGATAGTACTCAGATAATCAATATAAATGTAATAATAATGATAACAAAATTTAAATCACAATTTTAAAACTGTAGTGCTTTGCATTTTTCATATTTTATAAAATTTTATTCCAATGCACTTTTGACTGAACAGAAGGCTGGGTGGGAACAAAAAAGTTTTAGAAATCGCAAACAATACTATGCTTAGAAGTAGAAATTTTCGCCAGATTTTATAATATTTTTCTACGCCAGATAAGTATGTTCTAATATACCCCGGTAAATAAGTGTCCTTTATATTGTTTAAATAATGTAAAAATTCTTCGAAATCCTTTTAATTCCATCGTCATCCTACATAATCTCTTGAAATCCATTCTAAACTTAAAATTATTTAAAAGTGTAGAAATCTCTTACAATTCTTTGATATTCCGCGGGATCTTTTAAAATAGCTTATAATCCTTAAAATTTCGTGAAATATTACCTATTAATTAAACCTTGGACATCCTTGAAATCCCTTAGAATAATTTATAACATTCAAAAATTCTTTGGAATTACATTAAATCTTTTGAAATCTTACGTACCTGAAAATTCTAAGAGATGGCATTAGTATTCACTAATGTGAACCAGTTTCGTCGAGCTTGATCCTTTAAATGAAGCCTGTCAAAACTTCAGCCATTTATGTTTACGCATTTACAAGTTACAGCACTGAGAAGCGACTAACCTCCGAGTTTTTTTTTAATATGGAAAAATCTGAGTTTCGAGTTTTGATCAAACACTACTATCTTCGCAAGAAAACGATATCCGAGACTAAGGCCAAGCTGGATAAGTATTACCCGGACTCTGCACCGTCGATTGGAACGATTCATAAGTGATTTACCGAGTTTCGTTGTGGCCGTACGAGCATAGTTGACGCTGAACGATCTGCGCGCTCAAAAGAGGTCACTACACCAGAAAATGTAGAAAAAATCCATGATATGATGTTGAATGATCCCAAAGTGAAATTGAGAGAGGTAGCTAATGCTGTAGGCATATCATTGGAATATGCGGGCAATATCGTGCATTCAGTTTTGGGCATGAAGAAGCTTTGCGCGCGATGGGTGCCGCGTTTGCTTACAGTAGACCAAAAACGAATTCGTGTGACAACTTCCCAGCAGAATTTGGCATTATTTTCGCGTAAGCCGACCGAGTTTTTACGCCGATTCATAACCATGGATAAAACCTGGATCCACTACTACACTCCTGAGTCAACGCAACAGGCAAAACAGTGGGTTCCACCGGGCCAAAGTGCTCCGAAG